>NC_140166.1:102011163-102096163 GCF_963971535.1 Notolepis coatsorum
GGGTTTTAAAATTGTTATATTTATCTTCTCTTATAGTACCAGAGAGAAGCTAAATTTGAAGCTAAATTTGTTTATAAAAAAAAAAAAAGTATAGTAGTAGTATATAGTAATAGCGAGGATATAAAGCATGTTAAAGGGGAACTATTTTACTATTCCTAGCACTATTTGGGCAACTTTACACAATTCCTGTGAGTCTATTGAAGACATCTGTACGTTTTTTTGGTGCATTGGTTTATATTTCTAATCAAGTACTCAAAACCATCATTTTTCAGCCTCCGGATTTCAGGCTGTTATGGCCTGGCTCCGCCCATAAGCACTTTGAGTGACAGTCAGTCCACAGAGTGAGTGAGTGAGTGAGTGAGTGAGTGAGTGAGTGAGTGAGTGAGTGAGTGAGTGAGTGAGTGAGTGAGTGAGTGAGTGAGTGAGTGAGTGAATGAGTGAGTGAGTGAGTGAGTGAGTGAGTGAGAGAGAGAGAGAGAGAGAGAGAGAGAGAGAGAGAGAGAGAAAAACAGCGTGTCTCCCAGAGAGAGAGAGAGAGAAAAAAAACAGCGTGTCTCCCAGAGAGAGAGAGAGAGAAAAAAAACAGCGTGTCTCCCAGAGAGAGAGAGAGAGAAAAAAACAGCGTGTCTCCCAGAGAGAGAGAGAGAGAAAAAAAACAGCGTGTCTCCCAGAGAGAGAGAGAGAGAAAAAAAACAGCGTGTCTCCCAGAGAGAGAGAGAGAGAGAAAAAAAACAGCGTGTCTCCCAGAGAGAGAGAGAGAGAGAGAAAAAAAAACAGCGTGTCTCCCAGAGAGAGAGAGAGAGAGAGAGAGAGAGAAAAAAAACAGTGTGTCTCCCAGAGAGAGAGTGAGAAAAAAAACAGCGTGTCTCCCAGAGAGAGAGAGAGAGAGAGAGAGAGAGAGAGAGAAAAAAAAAAAAAACTGTGTAAACACGCAGCGCGGTGTTGGACTTCCTCGAACGGGAGAAGGAGAGGGAGACACGCAGTGTTTACAGTTCTCTCGCTCGGCTGGCAGCTAGAGGGGGGCGGGTGTTATTATGCAAATGCGCACCATCTGACTTCCCGAATACGCAAATTTTCAGATGACTCAATTGGAAGAATGCGCCAAATCGAGAATTAGAGACATAGATCCTATTACTATAAGTCCACATAGCTAGAAAATGACCCTAAACACTGGAAAAGGTCATTTATAAGATAGTTCCCCTTTAAAGACGCATTTATTGGATGCGTTGCTCGTGGTCGCGGAGTTTACATAGAAACAGCACGACTCCCAAGAGGAGTTAGTTATCACAGGCTGCAGAACGCAGGAAGAGCTGCCAAGCTGCTCACGTTACACGTTGCACGTTTTGATTACGGCATCACAACAACACTTTAGGTTACGAATGTTACGTAACCCTGTTCTTTGACATTCAGTGATATATTTTCGGTGCTAAAACCCTTTCAGCCGAAAGCCAAAAGAGCCTTTTTAACAATTTTTGGCCGATAATCTTCGGTGGCCGAATTTTCGGTGCATCCCTAAATATAATACAATTGAGAACAGAGTTATAAAGAAATTTCACGAGGTACAGGGATGAGGAAGGGATTTGACATTCACGGGTGTTTACATTTTAATTTTATTTTCTTCATGTTCTACATATATATATATTTTTAATTTGTTATGTTTTACATATATTTGTTTTGTAAGGATTTAAATCAGTAACGAATTACATTAATTTTGAGTAGTGGAAAAGGGGTAGGATTAAATAAGTGTATACTTCTTCCTACTCCTTTTTGAACATGTAAATTAAGTAAATTGATGTTCTTTTTAAAATGCATTAAAAAATGTCATTGCTAGAGATTAATGATTTGTTTTTGTTTTATTTTGTTTTATTTACATGTTCGAAATAAAGATTTCAAATAAAAAAAACAATCTATTCAATAGAAAACAAAGAGGGTTCTTTAATGGAAGCTAGAAATGTAGTGTATGGTATTCCATAAGGAAGTTCACTTGGCTCTTTACTTCTTTCTGTTTTTACTAATGATATTCCACTTGCTTAAAAAAAGAATTTTGTCCATGTATGATGATGAACAATATACATGTTCATTGCCAGTTAACGTCAGTTCGTCAGTTAACTGCAACCCTCAACAAAGAGTTGCAGACAGTACACTAGTCTTAAACATAGCAAAGACTAATAGCATTGTATTTGGTACAAATCACTCCTTGAGCTCTAGACCTCAACTGAATTTGATGTAGCTGTTGAGCAAGTAGAGGAAATAAAGCTTCTTGATTGTAAACTGTCATGGACAAGGCATATATTATCTTGTTGTAAAGATGGGAAGGAATATATATGTTATAAAGAGGTGCTCTGCCTTTCTAACACCTCACTTAACCAAACAGGTCCTGCAGACAATAGTTTTATCACATCTAGACTATTGCCCAATAATATGGTCAGGTGCTACAAAGAAAGGTCTAGAAAAACTTCAGCTGGCTCAGAACAAAGCAGCTTGTCTTGCCCTTCGATGCACACTAAGGTCTAATGTAAACATCATGCATGTCAATCTCTCCTGGTTGAAAGTTGAGTTGAGGCTGGCAGCATCACTCCTTGTTTTTGTAAGAAACATTAATGTGCTGAAAATTCCCAATTGTTTGTATAATCAACTTACACTCAGCTCTAACACTACACTACATAATATTTCACATTGTGTATATATTAAGTGCTTATGCATCTATTAACACATCCAGTGCCGTTCACCAGAGGGCGCTGTGGGCCGTGAGTGCCAGCGCTTTGTTCAATGGGGATAAATGCCGGTGTTTGCAGTGCTAAAACTATATTAAATATTATAGCCATGGATCTAATAACACAGTCGATTGTCAGTGAGTTTCTTCCGGTCAACATGCAAAAAACAGATTTCATCCATACATTTCCGTTTTATACCATGGTGAATACGAGCACAGTTCCAGAGCGATTCTGTGTAATCCCAGGAAACGCAGCCAAACAGTGCTTTACTGCATTTCACTATAAATTGTGCCATTCCTCGCCTGGATCAATAATCAATCTGAGATCAACGCTAGATTATCGGTATTATGTTTCATCATGGATGCATGAAAGGGGGGGGGGGGGGAAAGCCGCCCCTCCGTGCTTTGATTGCAACCTTGTCTATGATGTACTGCAAAAAGAATAATCCAATTATCTGATCGCCATTCCAAGTACTGATCGCGATCATGTTTCCAACGTAATCCAGCATTGAACATGAACGGGGGGGGGCCCTCGTCGAAGCAACTGTGGTAACCGCTTATCTTGCCCGAGTGTTTAGACCCCGCCCCCACGCCGCAGCTCGGCCCAGATAACAAGCCACATCGTTTCAAATGGAGTGCAATAGCGGCCGCAATTGGACGTAACGTATTGGACGTTTGCGATCTCAGACCCATTCAGGACAGCCTGCACAAGGTGCCTCGATGGATTATGAATGGCAATAGCGAATAAAAGAAATAACGACCCAGAAACGAGAATCTCCGTTTTTCGGCACTCAACCGTTGGACCACAGAAACGAGAATTCTCGTGAACGGCAACCAAAGGGTTAATACTACACTAATGTGGTTGTTTTGTCTGTAAGTATCATATTTGTAGTCATGTTTTTATGTTTTGTGTGGACCTCAGGAAGAGTAGATGATCGGCTAATCCTAAATCCTAAATCCTAAATGTGGCCCAGGACTCATTCATGTACACACTGCTAAAAGAATGTGGCCATATGCGACTCAGACCACCTACGAATATGGTCTGAGTGATCGGATCTCAATGCATCTTGGGAGCATTCACACCTGTACTTAGAGCTTTCCACTTGTGATCAGATCACACAAGATGCATTTTAATGCCAGGTGTGAACAGGGCCACATACCTATAGCACTGGGTCTCACAGGGCCAGTGTGGTTGACAGGGGGCAGAGCGAGGGAAGGGCCAACATGGCCGCCATTGGTCAGGGTGGGGGTCACATCGGCCATGTGAGGGCCACCATCAATATGAGGTCCTGCTGCAGAGAGAGAGAGAGAGAGAGAGAGAGAGAGAGAGAGAGAGAGAGAGAGAGAGAGAGAGAGAGAGAGAGAGAGAGAGCGAGAGAGAGAGAGAGAAAGAGAGAGAGAGAGAGAGAGAGAGAATTAAGTGATGAATTTCAATAGGCCTAGCATTGGAATTACTGCATACATTTTTCACTCTTTAGGACATGCTAATTTAAGAGCTGATTGTGTGTGTGTGTGTGTGTGTGTGTGTGTGTGTGTGTTTGTGTGTGTGTGTGTGTGTGTGTGTGTGTGTGTGTGTGTGTGTGTGTGTGCGTGCATGCGTGCATGTGTGTGTGTTACCAGTGTAGCCAGGTAGATGTGCGGGGTGAGCAGTGAGTGCAGGGTTAGGCAGGTGCTCCTCTGATGACCCCTGACCTTCTGAAAGACTGGAGCCAGTCTGTCTCACTTTGCTGTCTGCAACCCACACACACACACACAGAGAAGAATATACACCATCATGTTAGCATGACATTTAGAACTACAACAGAACAAAGCCATTATGAAGGCTCATCCTTGGGGAGATCAGGTCAAAGAAGACCCACATTGGACTGAACACGATGCGATATTATCACAATACTATCACAATATTACGATATATTGTGAAATATTGCAATATATTACCTTTTTATCAACGAAAAATTATGTCCCCAATGGAAAACTTTGTTAACATCTGCAATAAAAATATACATCATCTATTCTATCTAATAAGATAACGTTTTCAGTCTGTTCACCTCATTCCAATCATTTTTATTGCAGTGAAATGGGATAGTTTTTTAAAAAAGTATAGACATGTCACTGTATCGATATATTGGCATGAAAAATATCACAATATATTGCTGTATACGTTTTTTCCACCCACCCCTACAATACAGCATATCAAAATATGGATGATTCTCCTCTCGTTCTCTTCTAGAGGTGTCTAATTTTTCAGTTAACTGGTGGGGCGGGAACTCTGCCTGTCTTTTAACAACAAAGCCCATAGCAGGTCTGTTGACTAGGGCCATGGTTACACTGGGCTAAAACAGCAACGTTTTGTTGCTGGATGATTACGTTTTGCATGTCCAAGTTAAAAAGAAAGCAGTTTTGGCAGGAAAACGCGTTTCCCTAGCGGGAACGCTGAAAAGGTGTTTTCGTTTTGGAAACTCGCCGACAATGGTGCCATGTAATTTGTGGGAGCCGGATACGGAGCCGTTCTGCCCAATGCCCATGCGCAGTAGAGACCCGCACGGTTATTTCCAGTGTTTACAGCAGAGCTGTCCCAAGTAGCTGTGGCTACCAACGTGTTGTCAAGTTATTGTTATAAGGAGCCCAGTCCAAGCTACAACAGTCTGCATTCCCTTAACAATTGTTTGTATTGAGCCGTATTGTATTGTACCCATTCTGTAATCTGTTAAATAACGTTTACATCCATTCATTCTGCTAGCACTATGCTAGCACTATGTAGCTGCTAGCCACAATGCTATACTGTTATAATGGCATATCCCAATCACGTTAGCACGTAAGCTAACAAAATCGGCGATAGTTATTTCCAGTGTTTACAGCAGAGCCGTCCCAAGTAGCTGTGGCTACCAACATGTTGTCAAGTTATTGTTATAATGAGCCCAGTCCAAGCTACAACAGTCTGCATTCCCTTAACAGTTGTTTGTGTTGAGCCGTATTGTATTGTACCCATTCTGTAATCTGTTAAATAACGTTTACATCCATTCATTCTGCTAGCACTATGCTAGCACTATGTAGCTGCTAGCCACAATGCTATACTGTTATAATGGCATATCCCAATCACGTTAGCACGTAAGCTAACAAAATCGGGGATATTTTTGTGAGACTAAACTCCGCTCTTGGCGGTCAATTGTGTTGATATTAGTTTTGTTTCATCAACAAATCATCAACAAATGAGGCAGAACACACAGTGAATGTATCAGTTTTTGTTTATTGCACTTTATTTCTTGCTGAAAAATAAATGCTATGTAGCTAAATGGCTCATGCGAGGTATAAAGATGGTGGCTTTGAGATTTTTAGCAGGAAGTGTATTGGCACGTTCAACCTTTCTGATTGGTTGAAAATGGCCTTCATGTATGAACTACATCGCCACCTACTGCTTTGGCATTGTACAAAAACGACGTCTAACTTAACTCTTACTTGCCTGCCAATACGCAGCGTTCTGAAAAGCGAAATGAAACGAAAATGAAATGGCCCTAGTGTAACCGCAGCCTAGACCTCTCACGCATGTTGTAATTATTTTGCCCAAATAAGGGCGGGCAGCTCTTTCGGCATAGGAAAATGTATGTGTTATTAAACGAGCTTGGTCTGTGGTTCATAAAGGCTCTTTACTTTGAACAACATCTTCAGATTTCTCTATCTGCTAAGGCAGGGGGTTTAGAATTTCAAAGCGAGAAATTGCTAGCATAAACTAGTTTAGCATTACAGCTTAGGTCACCCAACGTCACCAGCTCCAGTGCATTCTCATAGTGGGGGGTGTAACGAAATTGCAACATCCGGTCATTTAGTGTTAGCAATGTGGCTCTTAGAATTAGGCTAGTTAGCAAAACACTCCCTGTACACACACGACTGTGTGGCTCAGCGGAGTAGCAATACAATCATCAAATTTGCTGACGACACAGTGGTGGTGGGCCTGATCTCTGCCAACGACGAGAGGGCCTACCTGGAAGAGGTCAAGGTCCTGGCGGGATGGTGCCAGGAAAACAGCCTCTCCCTGAACGTCAGCAAAACAAAGGAGATGATTGTGGACTTCAGGAGGTCGGGGGTCAAGGACTACAGCCCCCTCAGCATCGACGGGGCACCGGTTGAGAGAGTCAACAGCTTTAAGTACCTCGGAGCCTACATATCCGAGGATTTGACATGGACCACACACATTGACAGTGTTGTGAAGAAGGCACGACAACGCCTCTACTTCCTCAGGCGCCTAAGGAAGTTCCAAGTCAGTCAGAAGATCCTTAAGAACTTCTACTCATGTACAATAGAGAGCATCTTGACCGGCAACATCACCTCCTGGTTTGGGAATAGCACTGCACAAGACCGAAGCAGACTACAAAGAGTGACACGTTCAGCCGAACGCACAATTGGAGGGGGGCTCCCCACCCTCCAGAACATTTACAACAAGTGTTGCAAGGGCAAGGCGAAGAGAATCATTAAAGACTCCAGTCACCCGAACAACTGCCTCTTTGAACTGCTGCGGTCAGGCAAGCGATACCGGAGTCTCAAGGCGAGCACAGAAAGACTCAGAAGAAGCTTCTATCCCCAGGCCATCAGGCTGCTAAACGAACAATGAATGAACACTACACAACAACAACCACCAAACGCACATAGCACACACATCCACACGCACACACTCACTTTAAACAAACACACTGTAGCACCCACTCCACACACTTTATAGCACACACCCACTTTAAACAAACACACTGTAGCACCCACTCCCCACACTTTATATTTATTGATGAAGGATTGCACTACAACTCGTACACCTTACTGTAAATTGTACCTAAATTGTACCTCATCCCATTTCTGCTTTGCACTATATAGTACTGTACATTAGTACACTGCATAGTATTGTATATTATATGGTAACTCAGAACATTGTACATATGTCTATACCGAACACTGTCACCTCATTTTCTTCTTCTAAAATTACATGCTATACTATGTTATTTGATACTATCTTGTCTAGCACAGTCTCTGGAGCGTAACAGTAAGAAGCATTTTGTATGAAAGTATTCTGTACTTCTGTATGACAACTATTAAAGAAACTTGAAACATAGGGGCGAATTCACAAAGGGTTTTTGCGCGGCTTTTGCGCGTCTTTTTCCGATGCTAAGCCGGCACAAAATGCTCTGAAACACAGTTTGCTATTCACAGAGGAGGCACAATGGGTGAAATGAAGTGGTAACTGCGTTACATGAGCATTGCTTCCGGTGAAATTAGCGCATATTTAAATGAGGTAATATGGGCGGAACATGTTCCCCTTTCTATGCGAATTGCATAGAAAGCAAACTGCACACATATGGGCATGTTCGCGCTAGTATCTCATCCGCGCAATGTCCTTAGTGAATAGCGTGCAAAGACGGAGCAGATACCGCACGCTAAACCCGCACAGTTAAGGGTGCAATTAGTACCGCGCAATCCATTCTTTGTGAATTCGCCCCATAGTTCTCCTGTAAAACGTCACTTGAACTCTCACCCCAAATGCAGTATAAAGGACAAAGTTACTAGTAAACAGGAAAGGAAAACACCATTAACCCTTTCACTACCACACTACAGAATGTTAACCCTTTCACTACCACACTACATACGGTTAACGCTTTGTCGTGTGGCAGTGAAAGGGTTAACATGCTGTATTGCCACAGTGAAAGGGTTAACAATTTGGTAGTGTGGTAGTGAAAGGGTTAATGTTCGCTATAGAAAAACAAAGCAACCGGTGCATCGCATTTTTTGTTGTTTTCAAAATGAATGGAAGCGGACAGTGCCGGTTAGCCTAGGTATTGTCTAACTAACCCCTCTCCCAAAGGCTAACTGGCACTGTCCGCTTCCATTCATTGTGCTAACATGCAGCCAGATAGCTAATTTCAGTACGCTAATTTCCCAAAACCTTTAAGATGTCTATGAATATTTGATGAATATCTCTCACCGTGTGCCTTCCAACATATGGCTGCTCCTCTGACCAGCGTGCCCTGGCTGCTTCTACTGAGGTGATACTTCAAGTGCTTCTGTTTCTTGGGTTGTGTGCTGAGCTTCAGGTTGATGTGGTTGGAGAACTCTGTGAAGTAGCGGAAGCCCTTCTCTCCACAGCCCATACAGTTCCCTGAGAAGCCTGCAGAGACAAGAGAGAGATATACACACACATACATACAGTACGCACACACACACACACACACACACACACACACACACACACACACACACACACACACACACACACACACACACACACACACACACACACACACGGTCACAATGTGTTAACAGTGTATGTGTGTCTGAATAAGGAATTGGGGGCGGGGGGGGGGGTTGATTAAGTTAAGTATCAGTTTTGATTCAGTTGATTGAGTATAAAAAAAGTATTGTGATTTTTACTGAAAGAAAGCCCAGAGAGAGATAGAAAGCAAGACAAAGGAAGAAAGAAATAGAGAGAAAGAAATAAAGAAAAGGGGGGAGGCGTGTCCTCCTCTAATGGGCTAATGGACAACGCACGTGTGCCAGATTCCTCTGCCTGCCAGGCAACTAGCGATGTTCGCTCTCCTGGAAAAGCCTGTGACGTGACTCTATAGAGAAGAAAATATCTAAACTTGTTGACTGATTGTCGCTCTGATAATTTGTTGTGGAAAAACATGGATTCTTAAATTGGATGTAGTTCCACTTCCCCTTCAAGTGTGTGTGCTGTGTCTGTGCATGTTAACTCATTCCACGCCAGACCCGATGATAGTCTGGTTAACTCGCCGACGCTTGGGCGCCAAACCCGAGTATAGTCGGGTTTTCATCGTTATTTCTTTTATTCGATATTTCCATTCATTACAGGCACACGGACATCTGGGTTAACATGGGGAATCATCCTGAGAATGCCTAGGTGCAATACCGGCTGCATCCACCCAGGTGGCAGTATCGAGCACCCTTTGAAATATTATATCTTGGCCTGTGGGTCGATCAAAAGTCTCCGGTCGGATTTCTAGTTTATTGCTGATGTGGGTGCCGAGGAACTTGAATGATTCAGTTAGGGTTATGGGTTGGTCTGAGATGGTTATTGGTCTGTTTGTTTGTGTGTGTGCGTGTGCATGTGTGTGTGTGTGTGTGTGTGTGTGTGTGTGTGCTGCATGTGTGTGTGTGTGTGTGTGTGTGTGTGTGTGTGTGTGTGTGTGTGTGTGTGTGTGTGTGTGTGTGTGTGTGTGTGTGCTGCATGCAGTGTGTGTCTGTGTCTCCTGTCTCACCCAGCAGTGCGTTGCGTCCTCGCTCGTCCGGCAGGAAGCGGCGGTCCACAGCGCACACCAGCAGGGTGTCGGGGAGGGAGGGGGACTTGGCTCCGACCAGCAGGAACCCAGGAGGGACATCCAGGGGCTCCGACCCCAAGGCACACAGACGCAGGTCCCTCCCCGCCTGGCAGAAACCTGACACGACACCATCACACACTGTCTACACATGTAGTCTCACGTTTTACTGCATTTACTGCATGCAAGAGCACATCTTTCCTACGCTGAAGCTCCCCAATAGAAATCACACCTGGGCAGCGCAAATCGCTGGAGGGAGTATTGCGATTACTTTTGTTCAGGTTCAAGTTTCAAGTTCAAGTTTGTTTATTATTTGTCAGAACAAAATACAGAATACTTTATAATGAAATGCTTGTTTCTGTATGAGCCCCTGAGTGTGCTACATACAGTAAAAAGAAAGTAAGTATAAAAAAAAAAAAAGTAGGTAAAGTCAATATACATAATATACAATATACAATAGTAAAATGAGTAACAGTGAGGTAGAATGCAGAGGTACAAAACTTGGGGTAGGGTGCAAATGAGGTATGAATGTGTTGCAAATGTCTGTCTGCACCAGTCAAAACGTCTACAGTTCTGATTCGATTTGGATGAAACTTCACATAGGCTGACCAAGGCAGGCCAATGCCCTGAATTCTCAAATATTTTTCAAAACGGTCAATGACAAGTACTTTATTTGAATGAATTTCCATCATTGGCCATTGAGATAGATACAATATTCTACACATTTTGAACGCAAGATGGCGATACTACACAGGTTGCTGCTCAGAGCCATTATTCCACAAATAAGCAGTGAGCATAGCTGTCAGACAGCAGCTCCACAGTTGAGGTCAAATCGACTGAGGTGTCTTGCTCCACAGCCAGTTTGAAACCCTATCCGAATAACACATTTTCATAGCTGATGTCTGAATAAATTCAAATTAAAATAGCTGATGTTAACCAGCTAGTTTCTAATTCTTATTTGTTCTCCTCCCTGCCATGAGAATGTGCATGAAATGATGGCAAGCGATTAAAAGAAAGACGTTTGTATTGCAATATGCATGTGTATGACTTCTACCACTGCCACCACTGTATTACTAACGCAGGATTAGTAATTGGATTTCACTGAATGATTTTGTGATAAATGCAACCCAAAGTCGTTGATTTTGCTGCAGCTTTTATCAAAATGGCAAATTGCAACATTTTCTTTGTTTTATTGTGGCAAATTGGGATAATTGCAAGTCCATGACATTTTTTTTTATTGAAAGGTCACTGTCAAATCTAGATGGTCGCTTGTTACTACGATGTTGCGAGGTAACATTCGGCGCCAGACCCGAGATATCCCGGGTTAACTCGCCATGTGTTGGGCGCCAGACCCGATATATCTCGGGTTTTGGTCGTTATTTCTTTTATTTGATATTTTTATTCATTTCAGGCACACGGACCTCGGGGTTACCATAGGGAATCATTCTGAGATGGCCAGAGTGCAATACCGGCCGCATCCTGCTAGGTGGCAGTATCGCCCACCCTTTGAAACCCTCCTTCACACCGGGTGTTACACTTAAATCCCTCCGGGCGCCATATTTTGGGTCAGGCGAGTCTAGTGGTTCACCCGATCACATTGAAACGCGTCCAATGACCCTCCATGCATGTGTGTGCCGGATTATGTCGAGGACACAATGGACACCAATACTGGAAATCGCGATCAGACAATTGGAATATTCTTTTTGGAATACCGCCAATCAAAGGTAAGGACTATCTGACGTCAATTCCAGCTTGATCGTACAATGTTTTCATATTGATCCAGCTGATCAGCGTGTGTGGTGTTCAAAACAAATGCCGTTACTGGCCATTAGGGCTGAGCCCAAACGTTCGAACCTTCGTTTGTTACGTTGGCATTCGAATTCTAAATCAAGATTACATTTTTTTATTTTTAATAAAAAAAAAGATATATATTTTTTTTTTATATTTTTTTCTATTAATTCTGTTTAAACCAATGGGGGTTTTCTTCACAGTTGTAGATAAAGATTAGGCTACACTAATATTATAGTATTAAAAGAAACTGATGAGTTATATTTATTAAAGAAAGTTGATTTAATTGTTTAGTTGGGCTGGGGCTTCTCCCTGGGCTGGGTCTGGAAAGTTGATTTAATAAAAAAAATACTAATTTAATCAGAGTAATCACTTTATTCAAATTGAGGATTTAGTTTGAGGATACAAAAAAAAAGTATAATAAACAAAAAATTTTTTTTTACTTTTTTGCTTAAAAACAAAGGTTTGAATGTTCGTTCGGAAAAACCCTGACGAAGTTTGAAACCCAAAAAACAGGCTTTTTTTTTTTTTTTTTTTTTACTAAAGTACCGGAAAAAGGTACCGTTGGGTACCGGTATCGATTCACAGGTACCGGTACCGTATCGGTTCAAATGTGAAAGGTACCCATCCCTATGGATCACTCCTAAACTATACAATATTCACCATGGGATAACGCGCGAACGTATACATGAAAGAATTATCTCTTTTTTGCATGGTCGACGGAAGAAAGTCACTGTCAAATGACCATAGTATTGTCTCCATAGCTATAAGATAGAATATAGATATAGCTCTCCAAACATAGTGATGCACAGTGAAAATGTGCTATGGAAACCTGGCGCGTGAGCTACAAGGATAAGGCTAATGGCTGGCGCCCAATGTGTTAAGTGGCCAATGAGAAACTAAATATTTACCATTTTATGATGAACTATTGCAGGGATTAGTGAAATTTACAAGCTGCCACAGATATTGCAGAGTTTCAGCCTTATAGTAAAATAAATCAAGGTTTTGCATACGGGAAGAAGAGTCAGGCAGTTTGCGATCGCAAATATTGATCGTAATACTGAGTAATTTATATATATGTTTTAACAACAAAGTAAAAATTAAGATCTGTGTGTGTGTACCATCGGTAGTACAGCATCCTTCAGGCGGGGCCTTCATCTGGTAGGGTACTGGGGGGCTGTTTGACTCTGAACCATCTTCATCTTCCTCATCCTCATTTTCTACACGACCTGTTGGTGAAACACACACACGCACGCACGCACGCACGCACGCACGCACGCACACACACACACACACACACACACACACACACACACACACACACACACACACACACACACACACACACACACACACACACACACACACACACACACACACACACACACACACACACACACACACACACACACACACACACACACACACACAGATGCACAAATAACCAAGGGATTAACGTCTTCAACTCCCAAACATTTCAGGTGCAGACTCTTCATCAGCACATTTGACACTGACGGAAGCTAAGTGGTGAACCTTGTTTATTTCAGAAAAGATACTTCACTTTCTATGAGATCTTTGATCCATATTTATCCCATATTGGACCTGCGCTGTCCGCCACTGTACTTGGTGGGTTTCCACTAGGGGTGGGAATCACCAGCAGTTTCATCACGATACGATACAATATAGATTCTTTGGACAACGATACAATATTTGCCGATATCACCAAGTCTGCCACGATACGATTCGATTCAGGTGCCTGCGATCGATATGAGACAATATTATATGCCCATTTAACACAATCAGTAACATTTAGATCAACTCAAAAAAGGCAACGGAAATATCATTTGACATTTTTATTTTTGAGCTCTTCCAGACATTTAAATGAATCTATTTTTATTTTTATACAAATACACCTCCTGTTCACTGTAAAGTGCCACGTTTTGATATATTGAGCTTTAAACTTTAAGTAATTTTTTTTGGAACTCAAAACACGCAACCTAAAACCCCTTCCTCTCCCAAACCCTTCCTGCAATTGTTTTATGTTGCATGATGATCATGAATACATTTAATATGTATTGTATTTTTTTATGTTTAAATATCAACATTATCTGTCCATCCGCATTTACTATAAATATACTATACTTCATCTGGTCTTTCCAAACGCACACAGACACACACAGACACACTGTTAGATGCATTTGACCCGTTGCGGAATAAAACAGCAGGGACTTGTTTTGGGTCGCAGAATAGGCACACTAGCCTTGCTCTCTTGCAATGTCCGCGTTTCAGACGCTACTGCGCTGAACACCTCAATACCGCCGCCTGGTGGATGGTCGGGCGAGTTACACTCTCAAAACCGGAAGTTGTGATCTGTGCGTCGAGGAAATTCCTCCGGCAGTAATATCTTGTTACGTGAGTCCAGACAAACACTGGCGTGCATATGGATTGCCTCCATAACGCAATAATCGATATGATTTCGGCGTTTATTGCGCCGAAATCATCAAAAAAATCTAAAAAAAAGGGGGGGGGGGGGGAAAGATAATAAAAAAAATAAAAAAATTATAGCCCTGCAAAGAAAGTAAACATCTCCATAGGGTTATAGTGCTGGCAGACTGGCTATATTGATGGATATAACCCATGGCGGACAATGTGTTAATTGCAAACCCGAGATAAGTCGGGTTAACTCGACATGCGTTTTGGTCTTTTATTCTTTTATTCTATATTTGTATTCATTATTCATCCAGGGACCTTGGTGTTACCATAGGGAATGAGTCTGAGATAGCCAAAGTGCAATACCGGCCGCATCCAGCTAGACGGCGGTATCGAGCACCCTTTGTAACCTTGTATCTTGGCCTGTGCAACGGTCAAATGTCACCGGGATCACTTTTTTTTGTCAGGCAAATGGAGCGGTTATAACGATCGGATTGAGAAGCGTCAAATGCTCCTGATGCATGATGTGTGGTGGATTATGTTGGCGACACGATCGACACCAATACTGGGACTCGTGATCAGATAATTGGAATATTCTTTTTGGGGTACATCCTAGTGAAGGTAAGGGCTATATGATATCAATCACCCTGATCGCACCATGTGTGTGTAACGTTACTCCACAACGTATGCCGTTGGTGACGGCATATGCCATTCATGATGAAACATAATACCTATGATATAGATCTGATTTGGGAATAGTAGCGTGTACAGGCAAGAAACGGCAACGTTTATAGTAGAATTGACGTATAAAGCTATTACCCAGCCTTTCGGGAATTACCCCACACCACCATACTTATATTCACCACGGTATAACACGGGAACGTATGGATGGAAAAATGTATTATTTTTCACATATTGAACGATAGATAGGTGATGTCAGGACATCTCCCTCAACTTTGATACTTGTCATGTATCCCAGAGCTCCACCATAAAAAACCTCTGAGTAATTTTTTATTCCTCCCTCTCATTTAATGCACATATAAAACATTTCACCAAAATTGCATTCTTCCATCTTCGTAATATCGCAAAAATTCGCCCCATTTTAACTCTGGCTGATGCTGAAACCCTGATTCATGCTTTTGTCTCATCACGTTTGGACTACTGTAATGCACTTTTTTCAGGCCTACCTAATTCAAGCATCAAAAATCTTCAACTCGTGCAAAATGCGGCTGCACGGATACTAACTAGAACTAGAAAATTTGATCACATCACACCAGTTTTGTCCGCCCTACACTGGCTTCCTATTCAAGCCCGATCTGACTTTAAAGTGCTACTCCTCACCTAAAATTTTTTTAATGGGCTTGCACCGCTCTATCTATCCGATCTCATCTCCCGATACTCGCCCGCTCGTGCTCTGCGCTAAAAAAATGCGGGGCTTCTATCGATTCCTAGGGTTAAAAAGAAATCCGCCGGCCACAGAGCCTTTGTCTACCGCGCTCCCTACCTGTGGAACAAATTACCTGCCGTCATCAGGGGCGCCTGCTCTGTCAAAGCTTTTAAATCCCTGCTTAAGACCCATCTTTTCTCTCTCTCCTTCAACCTACCCTGATCTCACCTGGTCGGGGACTGACCTTTAGATTAATCTGTCTAGTTTAGTTAGGATGTCTATTTTCCCCCATGTCTGCTTTTTTGCAGCACCACAAACATGGGAACTCTCTAACTCCCCCCCCCCCCCTCCCTCCCCCATCTCTCTGAGTGCCTGTCTCCTAGTGCTGACTAAGGTGATGGATGCCTCGGGGTCTTGGCCAAGATTGCAGTGACTGCTCTACATGCACCACCGAGGCCATGGATCAGCTACTTACCGTCGTCTGTCCGTGGTCTTGTCAACTGGCCTGTCAACGCGGTTTCATTGCTGGGTTAAGTACTTCTATTCTATTCACATAATATGCTTACTTCATATATCTACTCTATTCACATATATGCTTACCACTTGTATCTATTGCTATGTCCGCCCACTACAATCACGCCAGCTGTCTAACGCCTGTCCCGTCTCCCTGTGAGTTGCTGTCCTGGAGTGCTGACCGGAGTGTCGGACGTCCCGTGATGAAGGCCGGGAGGAATGCGACCCTCTCTGCGTGCCCTCCTTTCTCCAGCGGCCTCGTAGTGGTGACTGGAGTGCTGGACGTCCCGCGATGATGTCGGGGAGGTTGCGACCCTCTCTGCGCCGCCCCCTATCTCCCTGTCTCCGGCTGTCTCGGAGCAATGACCGGAGTGTTGAATGTCCCGTGATTAAGACGGGGAGGACGCGACCCTCTTTGCACCACCCCTGTGCCTCAAATAGATTCGCTATCAGCTCTATCTTTAATCTTTCAAAATGTTCAGTTGCTATCGCTATCAGCTCTATCTTTAATCTTTCAAAATGTTCAGTTGCTATTGCATGCACTCATCTGTGTTTCACTACACACTTGAGTGCATGCTTACCAACTGTTAGTCTGCAACACTACTATCACCGACATCTAAGAAGGGAGATCCCCCCTTGAATGGCCCTTCTAAGGTTTCTCTCCTCCACACTGCCTGTGGAGCATTTTTCCCTATTGTTAGGTTTTAGTGAGTTTTTCCTTACCTTCGCGTGGGGTATGTCTGGGAGTGCTTGCATTCTTTCATATATTTGCATTTATTTTAAATTTGTTGGACCTTATGGTGTTCTTGTTCTGTTCTTGACTTATTGTTATGTTTCTTCTTGACTTGTTTAAAGAAGACATGTACGGCCCATGGGGACATTAACGTGTGTTGTCGGGCCTTACAAATAAATAAATTTGATTTGATTTATGTCAAATGGGCCATAGCATTGTATCCATAGCTATAATATAGAATATGGTTATAGCTCTACAAACAAGGTGATGCACTCCTATATTTTAAAGCGTGGCATTGCTACGACAAGCCCTGTCTAATAGCTGGCAGTCAATGAGTTAAATATCACTCTTGCTATATATTTATTATATAACTTGTAAAGCTGTATCTGAGCCGTGTTCTTGTTGTCTGTATGTCTGTCTGTCTTTCTGTTATATATTTTCTACTCAATGCTGTCACTGGACGGGAGTTGACCCCTTAACACATTGGGTGCCACGCCCCTTCCGGGAAGTGCATCTGGCCTTGCCGCCCATTAACCCCATGTAAGCGCTCACATTGTTTGTAGAGCTAAACCTATATTTTATATTATAGCTATGGATCTAATAACACCGTCGATTGTCAGTGAGTTGCTTCTGGTCAACATGCAAAAAACGGATAATTTTTTCATCCGTACATTTCCGTTTTATACCGTTTTGAATATGAATATAGTTTGGGTGATTCTTAGTAATCCCAGGAAAAACGCGATAATAGCGTTTTAGTGGAATCCAGTTATCACGTTCCAATTTTTCGCCTGATTATCGAATCTTCCTGAAATCAACGCTAGATTATCGTTGTTATCCTTCCTCATGCACCCATGAAATGTGGTTTAGACCGCCCCCCCCTACCCCCCCCCCCCCCCCCCCACTGCCACCAACGGTACACAGCACAACACATTCCACACAGATTCGATCGTGGGAGAAAGAAATATCAGATCAACGCAAGATTTGATATATAGTGTTCTTACCTTGTCTCTGATGTAATCCAATTATCTGATCGCCATTTGAAGTACTGGGCGCGGGAGTCTGTGCCACGTTATTCGGCATTGCATATGAAGGAAGGGTGGGGGCAGCCTTATTGATGTATGATGGTGACCGCTTGGCTCGCCGGAGTATTTAAACCCCGGCCACACGGCTCAGCTCGGCCCAGATAACAAACCACATCGTTTCGAATGGAGTGCAGTAGCTGCCACAAGGCGGTAGGCGACAGTATTGACCGTCTGCAATCTCAGACACACTCAGAACAGTATGCACAAGGTGCCTCGTTAAATTATGAATGGCAATAGCGAATAAAATAAATACCATGAGAAAAACGTAGATCTACGTTAACAGCAGTCAACCGTCGGGCCACAGAAACGTAGATCTACGTGAACGGCACCCAAAGTGTTAAAGGTCACTCCTGCTATATATTTATTATTACATAACTTGTAAAGCTGTATTGAGCCATTTTCTTGTCATACTGTATGTATGCCTGTTTGTCTCTGTGTCAATGTCTTGTTGTGTATATATAAAAAAAGAAAACAATTAACATATTTATAAAAAAAGATATAAAAAAAAAGATACTTATGCATGAGTGCTTCCATGTTGGTGTTTGTCTGTCTGTCTTATGTTGTGTGCATAAGAGTGGGCAATATAATAGTGTACACGATAGCACTGGTACAATGTCATTGCCCGAGTCGGCCTCGCATTGTAAGTGAAAAACCTACAGTATGCATTAGAAACATTCTTATCCCAGCTAAACTCTTAGTTACATCCCACATTCTCCGGAGAAGGAGATAATCCAAACCAAGACATTTTTAAAACTTTATTTACAAGTAAAATCCAAATACTTGTGCTGGTTTATGAAATAATTCAGGACTGTAGAAGTAGAATTGGATGTGGTGCATTATCAAGTGAGATGTTCCAGTGGTTCAGTGAGTGAACAGTGCACAGCTGTCAGACAGCAGTTCCAAAGTTGAGGTTAATTCTTGTGAGTTGTCTTTACGAAATAACGAAATATAACCCTATACTAATAACATATTTCCATAGTAGGTATAGGCATCTCTCTGAATGTTTTATATATTTGTTTATAGTTGTGATTTTTGGAACTCTACCCCTATTTCTTACCTTACTAATTAAATGTTGCCAATTAAATGTTGTTCTCAGCACAATCCAAACTGTTCCTCATACTAGCTCCAGATAGTTAGCCACAAACTAATGCAAAGTCGAGCCTGTGTGTACAAGCCTAAAGACAACTAAAACCTGCTCCACAGTCCACACAAAGTAGATTTCAGGTGTCTTCAGTCAGCTTGTAGACAGGAACTTAACCCCATTGACTCTGTAAACAAATAGGGCTCTAGGGTTCCAAAAATTTGAACTAACTAACTACTTTTTTTGTCCTTGGTCTATGTCCTACCGTCAGGGGTAGCCGCTGGATCCGACTCCAGGTAAAGCTGAGAGAAGACGGGTCTCTGCACCACAGTGTTGGACCTCAGCGATGCCTCGATGGAGTTGTGGAGAACCTCCTCGAAGCGGGTGGTCCTCAACTGGCCCGCGTACGAGTTCCCCATCACCTCCTGTCAGGGTTAGTTTAGTTTAGTCATTATACAATATCCATGAACACATCATTGTCAAGGATAGTACAATAAATGCATAGACTTCTATCAGTTGTGTAGGTCTGGGGCTGGACGGTATGGTCTAAAATGTATATCACAGTATAATTTGAAGCATAGACGATAACGGTATATATCACGGTATATTCATTTATCTTAAAATGTCTATATAAATGCTTCTGAAGGGGTAAAACACTGGTATGGCAGCTATTGCTGTACTCTTGTATTACTAGGACATATTTCACATAGTACAGAGGTATTTTAAGAACATTTATTGTGCAAAACTGCAATAGAAAAATGCAAAACCTTTTCTCAAGTTACTTCCATCTCTGAAAAACACTTTTTTCATGAAATACAATCAAATCAAGCGGCACAAAGTGAAAATAAAAACTACAGCAGGACAGGAGGTTTCTTTCCCTCAAACAACTCAAACACAATACAACTCCAACATAACTTAACTTTAGTGTACATGTTTGACAACGTAGAGAGAGAGAGAGAGAGAGAGAGAGAGAGAGAGATAGAGAGAGAGAGAGAGAGAGAGAGAGAGAGAGAGAGAGAGAGAGAGAGAGAGAGAGAGAGAGAGAGAGAGAGAGAGAGAGAGAGAGAGAGAGAGAGAGAGAGAGAGAGAGCGTGATGTAATAGGTTTGAGGTTTGAGCTTCCTAATGCCGTAGGTGATGATGTCACACCAGGTTTGTCAACAACACACAGAGCTGGAAACGAGAGCAGCCCAATGGATAAAGCGATATAAAGGAATGAATAGCCAAATAAATGTGAAGTTATCTTTGAACCTAGGCTGTTGTCAAGCCTTGTCAATATACCCCCCCCCCCCTTCCTCACTAATGAAACTGGTGCCGCGGAGTCACGTTAGAATGTTAGCTTAGTGGCTGTGCTAAAGCAAGTCTCCTCTCAGCCTCCTTAGCCAAATTGAAATGCCAAAACTATATGGCAAGGTCTGTGAGCAAGTTGATAAAAACTCAGTACAATTAAACACTATGCAACGACCACTGCAAACAGCGAGTTAATCGTCAGGTAACGTTAACGTCAGTGCTACTGCTGTGACTAGCAGCTCTATACCGGTCACAAGGTCCAGTCAAAATCCATACCGCAGCGCAAATTCATACCGTTCATACCGTATACCGTTTATACCGTCCACCCCTAGTCTGTACCCTGCTAGTCATTGTGTAGGTCTGTACCCTGCTAGTCATTGTGTAGGTCTGTACCCTGCTAGTCATTGTGTAGGTATGTACCCTGCTACTCAAAAGGTTAACACAATACATATGAAATTAAACATGGAATATCAAGGAGTCTAGAGTTAAATGAGGAATTGCATCCCCAAATGACACAGTCTTGAATATTGAATACTGAATGTTGCTTGCTACTGTGTTGTCATATTAACGTTTTGGAGTTATCTACCTGAAAGAATTGCCAAGCCCTTTGTTTACCAAAATTCAGAAAACAAGTGAAACAATTTGAAGATGGGGTGAGATACTTTAATTTGTCTCAAAACAAATGCACAGACTTTATTATTATTTTTGTATCTACTTTTTCTCCCCATTTTAAATTGTTCTCCCATCCCAATGTCGTATTATCCAATTCTACCCTCCCCTGTCTCGAATGTTGTTAGACCATGCCTCCCACTGGTCGGCTGCAATGTGGACCAAGCCTTGCATCACGTGTCCCCGTTGCTTCCTGATTCTGCTGTACAGGCTCACCAACCGACCTGTAGGAGTCGCTGTCCACAACGTCCGATCCCCACCCACCGGCTTTCCCACCCCCTAATACTGCCAATTGTATTAGTATGAACGACCAGCCAAGCCGGAAGCAACGCCGAGAGCTGGGTTCGAACCCAGCATCTCCTGCGTTAGTGGCGAGCGCCTTGCCCACTGTGCCACTTAGCCGCCATGCACAGACTTTATTAATAAAAAATAAATAAAAAAAAAAAAAAAATACACATGTTGAATCGCGGCACGGTGGTGTAGTGGTTAACACTGTCGCCTCACAGCAAGAAGGTCCAGGGTTCGATTCCAGCTTGGGGACCAGGTTTCCATGATGCCATCTCCGAGGCCTTTCTGTGTGGAGTTTGCATGTTCTCCCCCGTGCTCGCAAGGGTTTCCCCCCCGATAAGATAAACCCAATGGAAAAACATGCACAACAACAGATCGCTAACTCTGTGGCGTCCTTGACGAAGAAGGGCAGGAGCACTTGGATTGGTCCCCGGGCGCGGCCCTCGCCGACGCCTGCCTGCTCCCGGTTGTCCTTGGGGGGAAGGACGACGGGATGGGTTAAGCGCAGAGACGAATCGCATCGGCGATCCTATAAAGACAATGCATGCGTGTGTGTTCCGGTGTGTGTGTGTGCTAACCGTGTGTGCTAACCGCTAAAACATTGAGGATAATTGCATGCCAATTAAAGAACTCTGAACAGGTCGCATTATTAATCACTTGTAGCCTGCAATTACATTTCAACTGATTACTTGTTTTCTGAAAATAAAGTTTTCATCTCACTCAACATAAGTTCCAAGTACTCATTAGGCAAAGTAAAATATATTGTTGGTTTCCTGTTGGTTGTCAGTTTGGCCATGGGTAGGTAGGGAATTTATTTTATTAAATTTTTTAATTTTTTTATTTCCCACGGCGACTATGGATAGGGAATTTATTTATTTAATTAAAATGTTCACAACAACATGGATGCATTAATAGTTGGTTTCCGGTTGCCGACCGACCCTGCCGATTTAGGTGCGACCCAATATATTTTATGAGTTAAAAAAAAAAAAAAAAAAAAAAAAATCAGATTTTTTTTTTTTTTTAAGAATAAAGTTTCATGTTTAATATCCATAATACTAAATGTTTGACTAAGATTTCTATGAAACTTTATTCTAAAAAAAAAATTATATATATTTTTTTTAAAACTCATAAAATATATTGGGTCGCACCTAAATCGGCAGGGTCGGTCGGCAACCGGAAACCAACTATTAATTTTGTTAGGCCTTATGGGATGGGAATGTTGTACAATGCAGATTATCTGTATGTTGATACGTTAAACTGCCTCTTGCAATTAAGGAGGTGCAGAACCCACAGGTCAAATAGAGGCTACTAGATAACATCTC
Organism: Notolepis coatsorum; assembly: GCF_963971535.1. Lineage (NCBI taxonomy): Eukaryota > Metazoa > Chordata > Actinopteri > Aulopiformes > Paralepididae > Notolepis > Notolepis coatsorum. Next base: position 102,033,772 of record NC_140166.1, read on the forward strand.
CAAATAAGGATATGGTCATTGTAATGTGCTGACGTGTTTTCCGCTTTTGAACATTTTCTTTAATTAGCATATTTATCTTATTACCAGACCGCACCTTTGAAAATATAAATAGATTGCTGTGTTAAGATGTGGCATGTTGTAGTATGTCTCTTGCTTTGCCATTGAATGGTGAGGATGGACCCATGGAACAGGCACCATGATGGAAATAAATCAGATAAACCAAACCAAACTCTTTCTCTCGCTCTCTCTCTCACACACACACACACACACACACACACACACACACACACACACACACACACACACACACACACACACACACACACACACACGCACACACACACACACACGCACACACACACACACTACTGTATGGAGCCTGGCCAGAGACTGCATACCATAAACAACCAGTTCCACTAACAGAGTCAGGTCGCCCTGACCTAGACTGCTCTCTCTCTATCTCCCGCTCCCCCCCCCCAACACAAAAACATACACAGACACACTAAAACACCCAGAGATAGGGTTGCCAACCCTCTGGGTTTGGCCCTGAGAGGTAATCAGATTGTCTGGGAAACGAGATAATCCAAACCTGGAGATTATTATTATTATAATTTTACTTTACTACTGAAATATTACGGTAATACTTGTGATGATTTAAGAGACCAGTCACAGCTGTAGAAGTAGAGTTGGACGTGTATGTATGAAACCCCTGCACCCAGGCAACAACAGGTTAACCCTTTCTCTGCCGGAGCTTATATCCATCTCTGTATCCTCTCTGCCAGCGCTATTTGTCTATGGAGATGTTCACCTTCTTTGCAGGGCTATAACTTTTTAAATTGTATTGCTAAATTGACATTACTATGGCCCATTCAACATCAATTATCTATCGTTCAGGATGTAGGAACGTTTTACTTTTTCATTTACACATTCATACAAAAATACGGTCTAGAGTATAAATATGTTTTTATCGTTTTCTGCAGTATTTCATAGAACGTGAGATATAGCCATAAATGCATATATTAGATCATCAAATGCAGTTTGATACCGATCGACGCCAGATAAAAAATTTCAACTGTACATGATCCTAGACGTTATGACTCATCATGCGCGGATGAACGGAGGGGGGGGGGGGGGGGGGGCTGGGTCGTTTATAATTCCGTGGCCGACGTTAAATCATTTATGTAGTATGGGTGATATATTGATCAGAGCAGTTTGTATCGAAAATGGTAAACAAACAGGCTGAAACTCACGGCAGCTTCCTCTTACCGTTGGGCGATCACACTGGCGCAAAGAGATCCCAGTTATGTGATGTTGATCTAGGTGATCCAGTTCCGGTTTGTATAATACTAATATACGTCAAAATCATGTTGTTTATTGAGTTATGGCAACGGATCGATATCCACGGTGTCTGGATTGAGTCTCGGGAGCGATAACGAGTGGCCGGACGGAATAGGGGACGAACTAAGCACTTCCGGTTTTGGCAACTCGTCGATCGGCCACGAGGTGGCGGTATTGAAGCGTTGCAGAGTTGAGCGGAGTCCTACAGCACCAGCCAAGACTCCGTGGGTGAAATGTGAATACCATGACGAAAATATGAAATATTGATCTCAAAGACGCCTTACGGCGTCATTGGCAGATTACTAATGGCGGAGAATGACGTGTTAACAAGTCATTGGCGAGCAATTTAATAGAACATGTAGGCCTACACCTTATTATGGCATAGGGTCTGTAAATGATATAAAATAGAGAACACAGAAGAAGAAGACAGCATCATGTAAGCGTCTGATTCTCCACCAGGGCTTTTAAAGCAACTCTTTTCATCCATCTGTCCATTTCCATGTGCATTCATCAATCAGAGACACTACGATTTATTTTTACAATGAAGAATGTGACATTTCTCATCATAATCCGTTATGGGTGGATAATACAAATGTTACAGTAAATATGCCTCGCCAGCCTGGTCAGAGATATGTGTCTGGCCTGCAAACCCATCCTAACTATTGAGCAACTACAGTCCCACACCTAGGAAGCAGAAGGGAATTAAGTGCCTTGCTCAAAGGCTTAAATGATCGGTTCTGAGGAAGGGCTTCCCCCACTGCATTCATATGCAGGAATAGACCTGGGAGATATTGTGGTTGTGGGTCCAAAAGCATACAGTTTTGTTGAAAACTGAGTAATACTAAGATATCTGCTGTAAATAAATGCTCAACTAAGTAGGTCGTTGACAAAGGAGGCAATTGTCAGGCTGCAGTGAAGATACGTCAAACACCAACTTAATCCCTCTACTCTAAACCTCTGACTTCCCCATATGCTGCACACACAGGCAGGCACACACACACACAGCTCCTCTGACTAGCCCGATAGGGTTGTGGGGCTGTATGACCAGTTGGACTGTTAACAGCTAGATTATAGGCTGAAAGCTGTGTGTGTTATCTGTGTGGGTTTAATTCTATAACAAGGCTTAGAGCTTCCTCTTCGTGCAATTAGTCTCTTTCCTAGTCTCAAAACCAGACGAGTCTGTCAAACGAGATACATTAGTGTTTCCAAGATTCTCCAAACTGTCACAATAATATTAATATGGCTTTTTGTGTTGCCTATATTATAGGCAACACAAAAAGCCATGTTAATATTATTGTGACAGTTTGGAGAATAGTAATACAGTTCCATTAACTCACCTCTGAACTTTAACTGACCTCTGTCATTTTGCCCCATGCCCATAGGAAATAATTTAATCCAACTGCTTTTATTGTGAGCCTCATATATATATATTAAAAATGTGTGTCTACTGAGTGGTGTTATACTGGAGAGAAGGCTGAAGACTGCATGCTTACAGCTCTCAGTGAAACAGTGGAGTTGAAAAGTGGTCAAAAGTCTGAGTGAAATAATAGGCTTGTTTAAAAAAGGCAGGAAAGAATAGAATATTAGTATTGTCAAGCACATTTTTACATGTACCCGAAATTTGTCCTCTGCACTTTAACCCACCATAACTAGTTAGTAACAGTGGGCGTCCGCAGTCCAATGCTCAGGGATCAACTCCAGTTGTAATACCAGTGCCATGGTCAAGGGCAATGACAGGATGCATGCATGACTTTATGGTGTGTGACTTTAGTGTGAGGAAACCCACACAAACTCCACAGAGAAAGGCCTCCCTCCAGGGGTTCCCAAACCCAGGACCTTCTCGCTGTGAGGTAACAGTGCTAACCACTGCGCCGCCGTGCCACAATAATGAGGACAAGAAAGGAATGAGGATGAGTGGAATGAGGACAAGAAAGGAAAACAAAAAGCCCTGCAACAAGACGACCAGCGGACATCACACCTCCCCCCATGATTACAGCCAGGGAGGGAGGGGCCTTCCTGCCCTTTATCCACCCGTACAGAAGTGATCTATAAAACTATAGTGTTGTTGTTATTGTTTATTTAGTTTTTCACACGCACCAAATTACCATTAGAATGTCTATGGTGAATCACTAGAGAATCACTGTAGTGGATTCACCACCCATGTCTATGATATTGCACTGCAGAAATACTAGAAATCATTACAGTATTTCTGTGGTAACCTATGTGGTAATATATAGTATCTGTGTATGGGGGGAAAAACAATACAGGAATACTATAAATCACTACAGTATTTATTTATGTGGTAATATATAGTAATATATAGTGCAGGGGTCTCAAACTCGCGGCCCGCTGGATGATTTTTTTTGCGGCCCCCTACTTGACATCAAAGTAAACAAATAAAAATAAAAAAATAAAAAAAAGTTTAAAAAAAAATCTTTAATTTTTTTGTTTGTTGTGGGACTTGTACAGCACTTTGTTCAACTTTGTCAGTGCTGTAAAGTTTAAACATTTTCAAATCTTAGACAAACAAAACACTTTGCTTTCATGAAATATTGTAAGCCGTCATTTGAGGCTTTATGAAAGCAGCACAGCACAATGAACACAAATCTGTCAGTGCCGAGTCCGACCTCATCTTAAATAACAAACAGCATTGCTTGTTGTAGTTAACAAAGAGAGGCAGAGTTGATTTTGCAACAAAAAATTTATAAAAAAATCATATATATATATAATATTTGATGCGGCCCAGCCTCACCCAGACTCTACCTCCAGCGGCCCCCAGGTAAATTGAGTTTGAGACCCCTGATATAGTGTCTGTGTATGGGGGGGGGGGACAACCACGGATCCTCTTCCGATACATTCTCTCATTGGGGCAACTTTGAGTAAATTAAATAATAGTGAATCAATTATTAATTAATACATTTTCAATTAATCAAATCAAACTATTTGTCTTTTTAGCTTGGGACTCTTTCAGGGGCTGCTAGGGGATTCTGGGAAGCACTTTGGGAACTACTGTGGGACGTGCTCCCGAGAACTACACACCGACTCCCCTGTTATTTACAACTGCTGAGAATTCCATTCAAAGATCAATCAATTCAACCATCAAAAAATATAAAAGATATATAGATTTACAGTAGGAAATCATTTGCATAACTACAATGACTCGTACGATTGAACAACGTTTTGGTCAATATTTACTGCTGGTATATGATGTTTATATACTGTATTGCTCCCAGAATGGACGTTAATACACCAAAATGATGATAAGTGACTGGATGGATATCACCCACCTCTCCCTTTCTCCATGACAGAGAAGTGGAAGGTCCTTTCATCTCAAGCCCCCCCCCCCCCCTTCTCTCTTTCATCCTGGGCATGAGAGAGACACTATTGTGCTGTTTTATTGCTCTTAACACCCCCTTCCTCTCCAAACTAACACACACGTGATTATGCTCAGGCATTATGCTCCTCCCATCTGCATGAGGTGATCACAAGAGATGACTGACTGGCTGACTAACCTAACTGGTTGACTGGCTCAAAAGTTGTGTTTTGGAAAGATTTGGAAGATATTTCAGGCTATTTTCAGCCTAGACCAAGTATATGTCATATATGGCATATTACCAATCAATTACCAACAAAATCTCACTCAGGAATGAACAAATAATGTTTTTCTTGGTGCTTGAATTGGCTTCAATCCAATGAGGCAACTGTGCAACAGTCAAAATATGGCCTCCAAAGCAACCTAGTATACGTGTTCTTTAAAATCTGAAATTACATAATTTGTGCTTTTGGTTCCAGTCTTTGGTCTGGTACCCCGTTGGATTGCAGCCAGGAGAGAGCCCTATTTCCTATTTTTACCTATTTTGTCCTCTAATGTGCATTTATTGCCATTTGTTAGCGGTGCCCTATGGCAAATTCATTCAATAGAATTTCTCAGGTGAAATTGATACTGGCTTTCCCTCACTACGCTACCTGTCGTTATTTATTCAGGAAATAACTGAGGGAAGGATGAGGGAGAGAGAAAATATGGGTGGATAAAACAGTCCCGTTGAGCTACAGTATATGTGTGACACAACTGGTCTGTAGTGTACCCAACTTCATTCAAATCATGTGCTGCCCCAGTATCATTGCCAACAATTCTATACTTTGTACAGACTGTGTTCATTGATGATTTAGGAATAATCATATTGAGTGTCCAAGACCAGTCATATTGGAGAATGCAAATCATAGGCAAGTGGTTTGGTAGGCTAGCCTACATGTCCATATCAAGTGTTCTGGTAGACTAGCCTACATGTCCATATCAAGGTAACAATAGATAAAAAAGTAGGCAGCTTTTCCCCCCTCGGTATTGCAGTGTGTTACGACCCAAGGGCCGGTCCTGCTGACCGGCAGGAGAATAACATTGGACAGTGCTCTCCTCCTGACATTGCTCCCTCTGCTGACCTAAGCCCGATGGTGCGGTCGGCCATTTTGTGTTGGTTGCACATTGTTGATATGATTTGTAATATTATGTTATGCTGGGCCATCCCTGTCTGTGTTTGATGTTACACCCCTGTTGAGTTGTTGTGTGTCATTGCCTTAGTGTCTAGTTGTGTTTAGTGTGTCATTGTGTAACCCCAGGTTCAGATTCATAATTATCAGTTACATAAATAGTTCCTGTTTATCTCTGCTACCACTTCCTGTTTTACCATGAGGTCTCACTTCCTGTATATAGCGTATGATGTCATGATTTGAAGGTTCTGGAACCTTTGTGATGTCATCCTATGATGTCATATAGAACATTCCGGAACCGCTTGGTTTCCTATATATTCAGCCAGCTCTCAAGCAGCCAGCCTCTTTCTCCTCAACCACTGGACCCGCAACATCACCCAGACGGACCGGACTAACCAACCGACTGGAAGCCGCAAGTCTCCACCAGCACCCCGGAGCAGTCCAGACCACCCCTCACCAAGCGTGCTCAGCTGGATAGATACCCGATGGCGAGCCAACCCCGGAACATTTGATAAGACTAATGGCAGCCTGCTGTGAATACCCATGAGGCTCACCTAGTGCTCAACTATTGCTACACCACTAGTCCGGTAGGATTGAACTGAACGAGACTACAAGGACTTCCAAGGGAGGCAATCCCGTTCACCTTATGTTGTGATATTGTATTTTGTATTTGAATTGATTTAACTGGATATATGGATATAGATATTCTGCCATTGTATGATGTTATAATAGAACCTTCTAGAACATAGAACCTTCTAGAACCGGTTGTGGTGATGTCATAATAGACCTCGATTATCGCCGAATCACTTCCTGGTTTAAAGAGTTAACGGGCCAATTCACCTAATAAGGTATTTGCATTCCCTGATAAACTAATATAGAGTTACCGATGATAACCTCAGAGACGTCTGAATGAACCCCAATGTGTTGATCCAATCGACCTAGGCCTTGATATCGACCTAACCCTCCCGCAAGGAAAGGTTACTGACCTAATCTAAAAGGGATACTTCCAAGCATAAGTTGTACTTTACGTACGTATATATTATTACTGTTTATCTAGCGCGCTTTTAATTAAAACACCGGTTATTGTTATAACTCTGCCTCTGGTCTACAATTCTTTTAATTGTGTATATTACTCCTTGTCGCATTCGAACCTAGAACTGTGCCCGTGGCAAACAGCTGTTACTGGTATTAACACAAGTGCTACAATTGCAGTAGTGTCTAGTTGTTGTTTAGTTTGTCATTGCTTTACTGTCATTGTGTATGTTGTGATTCTGTGTTGGCCAGGTGTTGTTGATTATCAATTAGTGTGGGTATATAGGTGTCTGTCTTTCCTCAATTCCTTGTGGCGACATTTCCTCCAGTATCCTGTGTGTTCCCCGTGTCGTGCCTGCCTTCCCCGTTGATGTCTAGTGAGTCCTGTATACTTCTGTCGTTTTCTTGTTTTCCATCATTGTGTTATTAGTAGTGTTGTTTTGTATTTACGTTTGGATAAGAAGTAAACACCCTTCTTCAAGCATCGCTCCTCGTTTCTGCCTACGTTCATTCTCCCTTGTCTGCTAACTGTGCTCTCTTCTTCAATTAGTACCCAAGCGTTACAGAATGTCGCCACCAATCAAACGCACAGCAGGCAAGGTGGTAGATACTTTTGTTATCCTTCAAAACTTGATGGACGGTAATCTGGAGCAGTACACGCCTGCCAAGTGGGTGTTCTGGCTCCAGACGATCGACAGGGTTGCAAGAGAGAGCCCGACACAGGCGCCTGCGATGCGGGTTATGGCCGACCACGTCTCCGCCCTCATGGAAGGGTTTATGCCGATCCCTAGTACCCTACCCACCAGTCTGGTCCCGCTTGCTAGCTTTTCCCCCGCAGCTAGCCAGCCGACTAGCATTCAACTCACGGTCAGCCTAGAGCCTGTAGCTAACCGTGCGTCCCCAGCTAACGCAGCTCCGCCCGTTAGCATCTCTCCGGTAGCTAACCGTGCATCCCCAGCTAACGCAGCTCCGCCCGTTAGCATATCTCTGGTAGCTAACCGTGCATCCCCAGCTAGCGTAGCTCCGCCCGTTAGCGTCACTCCTACAGCTTGCGTGGCTAGTGCAGCAGATGAGGCCTCCACAGCTAACCCAGGCCCTACTGTTAGCTTAGCCTCTGTAGCTAGCCAGACTCTCCCAGCTGACACAGACCCTACAGCTTGCATGGCTGGTGCAGCAGATGAGGCCTCCACAGCTGACCCGGCCGTCGCTGCCAGCCTGGTTCCGCTCGGTGTAGCCCCGGCTGTCATCACTCCCCCTCCGGCTTCCACGACCAGCCCAGCCTCTACGCCACGCATCGCCGCCGAGACCGGACTGGTCTCCACGCCCAGCCCAGCCTCTACAACTGGTCCGGTTGCAACGCTGGGCTCCGGCTCCTCGACTGGTCCTGGCTTCCCGTCTGGTCCACCCCCACGCCGTGACCGGCGTCCTGGTCCTCGCCGTGGTCTTCGCCGTGGTCTTCGCCGTGGTCTACGCTGGATCCTGCTCCGGGGGTCGCCGCCGCCGCCCCTCCGTTCCGGCTCCCCTGAACCGGTTCCTAGTCGGGCGGCTGGAGGGGTTCTCGTCCGGGATCCTGCTCCGGGGTCCAGCTCCCCTTCCCGGGCTTCAGCACCTGTTCCTACCCCCCCTCGTCGGGCCTCTGTTCCCAGGTCCAGCCCCCCTCCCCGGGTCTCGGTGCCCGTCCCCACCCCCCCTCGTCGGCCCGCTGCTCCCTTCCCCACCCCCCCTCTCCGGGCCTCTCTTCCCTTCCCCTCCACCCCTCTCCGGGCGTCTGTGCCCGTTTTCAGCCCCCCTGGCTGCTATGCCCCTCCTGGGGTTTTCGCTCTGTCTCCCGGCTCCTGGTCTCCAGGTCCTCTCCTTGGGCCCCCTCCGGGGTTCCGGCTTCCTCCCTCGCCTGGGTGCAGATGTTGTTCTCGGGGGTCTGGAAGCCCCCCGTTGAGAGGGGGGTACTGTTACGACCCAAGGGCCGGTCCTGCTGACCGGCAGGAGAATAACATTGGACAGTGCTCTCCTCCTGACATTGCTCCCTCTGCTGACCTAAGCCCGATGGTGCGGTCGGCCATTTTGTGTTGGTTGCACATTGTTGATATGATTTGTAATATTATGTTATGCTGGGCCATCCCTGTCTGTGTTTGATGTTACACCCCTGTTGAGTTGTTGTGTGTCATTGCCTTAGTGTCTAGTTGTGTTTAGTGTGTCATTGCAGTAGTGTCTAGTTGTTGTTTAGTTTGTCATTGCTTTACTGTCATTGTGTATGTTGTGATTCTGTGTTGGCCAGGTGTTGTTGATTATCAATTAGTGTGGGTATATAGGTGTCTGTCTTTCCTCAATTCCTTGTGGCGACATTTCCTCCAGTATCCTGTGTGTTCCCCGTGTCGTGCCTGCCTTCCCCGTTGATGTCTAGTGAGTCCTGTATACTTCTGTCGTTTTCTTGTTTTCCGTCATTGTGTTATTAGTAGTGTTGTTTTGTATTTACGTTTGGATAAGAAGTAAACACCCTTCTTCAAGCATCGCTCCTCGTTTCTGCCTACGTTCATTCTCCCTTGTCTGCTAACTGTGCTCTCTTCTTCAATAGCACACCAAGCGTTACAGCAGTGCAGTATTCTATTTCAAAGTGACCTTAATGGGGGCGCCCAAGTGGCGAACCATGTAACGTGCTGCGTCGCGGCACGGCCGACCCGGGTTCGATTCCCGGACCCGGCGTCATTTGCCGAATGTCTTCCCCCCGCTCTGTCTCCCGTTCTAAGGCTGAGGTTACACCTTTCGTATCATCTTCGTATTGTTTTCTTATGCGTATCGCCGCGACGTCGTGCGCCTGAGTCACACTTTCGTTTTTTTTTCGTTTTTGTCAGCCGAGCACACTGATGTAGTACACTGCCAAAGCAGTAGGTGGCAGTAGGTGGCAAACATGAAGGCAATTTCAACCAATCAGAACGAATGTGCCAATACACTTCCTGGTGGAAGCTCCAGCAAAGAAAATGTCAATAAGGCAGGCGCCTATGCCGCGCCACCATCTTGCTATTTTACTCAATGCAGCAATTCTTTTTTCAGCAAAGCCTAATAAAAGTGCAATAAACAAAACGGATACATTCACTGTGTGTTCTGCCTGTCATTTGTTGATGAAACAAAACTAACATCAACACAAGTGACCACCAAGAGCGGATAGTTTAGTCTAAAAAACGATCGGTAGCATTGTTAGCTGCATGCTAACGTCAATGGAGTATGCCATTATAACAATATAGCATTGTGGCTAGAAGCTAACGTTAGCTCACGCTACTTAGCCAGCAGCAAAACTGATGATATCGCGAGCTATCAGTAGTTAGATAACATTAGAGACAACGCTGTGTGTATTAAACAAAGGTGAATAGATGACTGGGCCATTTTGTTTAATGCTTGTTAAGTTGAAAGAGGAACTCTGAGCTAACAGGGTCTGAATCCTGATAGCTCACGTTAGCCAGCTGCTCATGCAATCGGTAATGCTAGCAGAATGAATGGATGTAAACTTTATTTAACATATTGCATATGGGTACAATACAATACGGCTCAATACAAACAATTGTTAAGGGAATGCAGACTGTTGTAGCTTGGACTGGGGTCCTTATAACAATAACTTGACAACACATGGTAGCTGAAGCTATTTGGGACACGGAGCTCTGTCCCAAACACACACACTGTTGTCACCGGAAGGGCACGCAGATGGTATCTACTGCGCATGGGCGTTTTCGCAACAACTGCTCCGTGCTGACTACACGCTGTTGTCGACTCGTTTTTTTTGCGTATCTCCAAACGCAAACACAATTTTGCGTTTCAGCCGTATCCACAAAAAAACGCCAAAAAACCCATTTCTGTGTAGATAGGACATGAAACGTCGTCAAAAACGTATAAAAAACGCCAGGAATACACTAGTCTAACCATAGCCTAACTCTCTCTCTCTCTCTCTCTACTGGACTGCCCAGTAGTAAAAAGCGATAAATGCTAAAAATGTTATCAAAAAAAAAGTTACCTTAATGATTGATGCCTTAATGTAGATAAAACATAAAATTGTTTTATTCAACACACGATGACAGAGGTCATTTCTAACCTGATTAAAAACACATTATTCCAAAAAGAGACCTGACTTGGACTCATGATCCAAAGACTTAAAACTTGACTTGGACTTGTGCCCTAAAGACTTTCATGATTTCAATGATTCATTTCAGAGTTTAAAGGTAGAATCTGTAATGTTGTCCAAAAACCACTAGACAAAAAAGCTCCTCTTGGTTTTGGGCTTTGTTTACATTTGTAGTCTTTGCCTGGTGTAGTGGTGTGTGGGTTGGATTTGAGCAGGCCTAAGGCCCTGTCCACACGAGAGTTTGGATTTAATATGACCGAAGTTTGAAAAAATAAAACTCCGTCCACACGGTGAACACAGGTGGACAACCGTGTATATCTGCGTACTCACGGCAGAGCTGGAACCAAGCAACCGATACATTTAGTACAATGTAATACAATGCCAAAGCAGTAGGCGGCGATGTTGTTCAGACATGAAGGCCATTTCAACCAATCAGAAAAGACTGAACGCTCACTAAACTTCCTGTTGGTTCGCGATCTGCCATTAATTAACTGAAGAAGAAGAAGTAAACTTCCTGTTTAGACTGGATCATTTTGCCAACGGAACATATTATTTTCAGCAAAGAAAGAAACTGCAATAAACAAACGGATACATTCACTGTGTTCTGCCTCTCATTTTGTTGATGAAACAAAACCATCAGCAACACAATTTACCACCAAGAGCGGATAGTTTCGTCTCACAAAAGACCGCCGGTGTTGTTACTAGCTACATTGAATGGCATTCTCCATGTATATAGTTAGCATCGAGGCTATTAACGTAGTAACGTTAACGCTAGTAGAAATGGATGAAAACTTTATTTAACAGATTGCAGAATGGGTACAATACGGCTCAATACACACAATTGTTAAGGGTATGCAGACTGTTGTAGTTTTGGACTGGGCTCCTTATAACAATAACTTGACAACACGTTGGTAGCCGCAGCTACTTGGGACAGCTCTGCTGTAAACACTGGAAATAACAGTGCGTGTTACACATGAATAAGCAATCTGAGGAGGACGGCAAATTATATTAATTATAGCGCGATATTGCAAGTGACTCCCAGAAATAGTTCTGATGTTTGGACTAATGGACGGAGTCGAGGTCCAGCCAGGGGAGAATTCGGCGACAAGACATCAGTCGATCACAACACTCTTCAACACAGACGATACGTTTCGAACAAAAGTTTGTTACAATCATTTTCATATAACGCTACTTGGGACTGCTGTAAACACTGGTGTAGTTGGCTCTGCTATGATCTCTCTACCCCGCGGTCTGCCGTGAACATGGGAAATAATTGCGACAGCTCTGCTGTAAACACTGGGAATAACCTCGGTTGCTATGCCCACACGCAACTGCAAAACCGCACAACTTCACCCTGGCCACCGGTTTCAAAAGACCGCGGTTGCAGTGTAGCAAATCCCCGGTTGTGTGTGGCCGAACAGTGCAACTGCGCACATACAATCACGGTTACATTAAACCCAGCGTTCGTGTGGACGGGGCCTAAGAGGGGTTGCTACTGCTGGTCACACCTCAGGCTCTACCAAGAGAGGTCTGGAGAAATTCACACTATAGTAATTTACAAAACTTCAACCCACATGTTACACGAAAACACAAAAAGAAAATAAGGCACAATACCAAGTGGGGCTCTTTTGCCTAGAGATCGCTGTTTGATGGCATTACAAATTGCCAAAATATATATTTTTTTATATATAAAAAAAAAAAAGCTGTAGATGTGTTGATTCAGTTTGGCACCACATACTTATGTGAATCTGGGTTTTCTACTCTAGCATACCTGAAAAACAAATACAGAAACAGACTAAATGCTCATCATGACTTCAGAATAGCACTTTCAAAAACCAAGCCCAGAATAGATCTGCTGGTTGAAAACTTCAACCAGCCACATACCTCTCATTAGATTTCATTGTGCCATAGATGAAATATTATACCCCTTCTAGCATGATGTCAGGTCAGTAGAATTTTTAAATAAGTCAGTACAAATTAATCAGAATGTTGCTCAATGTTGGGGTTTAAGGTTGAGGGACGGAGGGAGGGGGTAAGAAATGGAGAGTTGAAAAAGGGGTGAGAAATAGAAAGGAGAGTAGAACATGTTTGTTCATTTAAAAGTGTTACAAAATTGTATGTACATGTTATGAGGTGGTGAGCAACTTAACATTACACTCTGATTATTCATGTGATGTACTTTTATAATTAAATAAATACATTTCATATACATTGGAAATTCATGGTTTGTTGTGTTCTTTATCAGTAGTTTATAAATGTATGTTATGGCCATTCATGATGTATTTTTGTAAGTTTGGGTCCCGGGGAAACACCAAATTTCTCTTTTGGGTCTCGAGATGAAAAAGTTTGGGAACCCCTGCAGGTCTTGGGTGAAAATAACCTGAATGATCCTTTAAATCCTCCCACAACACAACTTTAAAGTTCTGACCCAGCCGTTTTGAGAAATGCTGTCCCAGATAAGACAAACAAGAAAGAAACAATTAAAAGGAGAATTCCACCCATTTTAAGAATTCACGTTATTCCTGTGTCCCAAGACAGTTCAGTCAGTATTTGTGAACATGTGCCACTCTCTCCCAAAGCTAGAAACAAAAGGGAGAACCCGCCAATGTGTCACCCGGATGTCAAATCTGGGGCAGCTCCATAGACAATGAACGGGGCTCTTACTTTGTGAGGCCATAAAACGTTTATGTGAGCTCTTACATCCAAATGGGGTTTAAATTCAGACCTGTTAACAATACTAGAATATAAGCCTCATTTGGGTGTGAGAATTCACACAACCATTTGATATCCTCACAAAGTAAGAGCCCCATTCATTGTCTATGGATCAACCCCAGATTTGACATCGAGGTGACATCAGCAATTTGAGGGTCCTCCCTCTGATTTCTAGCTTAAAGAGAGCATGGTGCCATAAAACTATTACAACTTTTTTTCAGACAATAGAGAACAATGACTGGTAGAGCAACTGTTAACATATAGACCTACACAAGGCCTGTAGGAGCCTGCATTACTCAACTGTTAACCTATAGACCTACACAAGGCCTGTAGGAGCCTGCATTACTCAACTGTTAACCTATAGACCTACACAAGGCCTGTAGGAGCCTGCATTACTCAACTGTTAACCTATAGACCTACACAAGGCCTGTAGGAGCCTGCATTACTCAACTGTTAACCTATATACCTACACAAGGCCTGTAGGAGCCTGCATTACTCAACTGTTAACCTATAGACCTACACATGGCCTGTAGGAGCCTGCATTACTCAACTGTTAACCTATAGACCTACACATGGCCTGTAGGAGCCTGCATTACTCAACTACAACATAGACCTACACATAGCCTGTACTAGGAGCCTGAATTACTCAACTGTTAACCTGTACCTCATCCCATTTCTGCTTTGCACTATATAGTATATTGTATATTAGTATATTGTATATTAGTATATTGTATGGTAACTCAGTTACTTCTACTCTGCATTGAACATTGTACATATGTACTGAACACTTGTGTCCACGTACCAGCGTTTCCGTTAGCCGGTAATTACCGGTATTTGACCGGCAAAATCTGTTGAAGTCCGACATATTTACTTTACTTTACTTAATGTCCGGTGAAAATAATTCCCTGAGTCTAAGCACAATTTGATTATTTGAATTGTATTAAAATAGGCTAAAATTAAATAGCCTATGCGATGAACGAAACGATCATTACATTTGTTTCCTCGTTGCTTCTAATAATGACAACGACGTCGTCAGCGAGAGCTTAGTGCTGGGTGTGCGAACTTTTGTGAAGCTGCAGAGCCAGAGCACTATCAGCACAATGCAGTATTCCAGCAGTACTCCAATTCAGCCATTTTCAGCCAATGTTGGGTGGGGGGCGCTGCTGTGCGGTTCCCAGAAAAGAGCCAATAACACTGAATCAGCTGCTCTGCAGCGCCATACTCTTTGCAAATAAGTCGCTGCGAGGTGGAGAGAGTCGTCACGCAAACCACGATAATGTTGCCGTCTCTCTGCTTTCTCAGTTCTTCGCTTGATATAATTAATACAAATGTCCAATATAACGGAATTCGTTAGCTCATAAAAATGTGATTATAACAGACTGCTGTTTAGTGTCGGACCGACTGCCCACATACGCGGTCTATTTTATTTCAAGTCAGCAGCAGCACGGAGTATCGAGGGACTTATTTTATTTGGAATATATTAATGACTGTATACGTGAAGTTGAACATTATGATATGTGTGACGTGTCTGATACAACGAGGTGAAGCGATGTCGACTCGAGATTCATTTGGGGGTGCGTGTGACAGAGCTGCTGCAGCGGGAGCCTGCGGGGCGGGAGCTTGATGCTGGTAGCGTATCGCACTAACTTGAGAGGCGAGAGATAGTAATTTGATTCTGCAAATCAATTTCTCATTCTTCGCTTGATGTAATTAATACACATGTCCAATTATAACGGAATTCGTTAGCTCATAAAAATGTGATTATAATAGACTGCTGTTTAAAACTCTGACCGGAATATCTCGAATATGTCCGGTGATAGAAATCTTGCAGGACACCCAGACCGGCACGAATATGTTCTAACGGAAACGCTGCCACGTACGTGACTTCTATTTTTTACTTGCTATACTTATTTTATTTTATACTTATCTATTTTTGTCTAGCACAGTCTCTGGAGCGTAACAGAAAGAAGCATTTTGTATAAAAGTATTCTGTACTTCTGTATGACAACTAATAAAGAAACTTGAAACTATAGACCTACACATGGCCTGTAGGAGCCTGAATTACTCAACTGTTAACCTATAGACCTACACAAGGCCTGTAGGAGCCTGAATTACTCAACTGTTAACCTATAGACCTACACATGGCCTGTAGGAGCCTGAATTACTCAACTTTTAACCTATAGACCTACACATGGCCTGTAGGAGCCTGCATTACTCAACTGTTAACCTATATACCTACACATGGCCTGTAGGAGCCTGAATTACTCAACTGTTAACCTATAGACCTACACATGGCCTGTAGGAGCCTGAATTACTCAACTTTTAACATATAGACCTACACATGGCCTGTAGGAGCCTGCATTACTCAACTGTTAACCTATAGACCTACACATGGCCTGTAGGAGCCTGAATTACTCAACTGTTAACCTATAGACCTACACATGGCCTGTAGGAGCCTGAATTACTCAACTGTTAACCTATAGACCTACACATGGCCTGTAGGAGCCTGAATTACTCAACTGTTAACCTATAGACCTACACATGGCCTGTAGGAGCCTGAATTACTCAACTGTTAACCTATAGACCTACACATGGCCTGTAGGAGCCTGAATTACTCAACTGTTAACCTATAGACCTACACATGGCCTGTAGGAGCCTGCATTACTCAACTGTTAACCTATAGACCTACACATGGCCTGTAGGAGCCTGCATTACTCAACTGTTAACCTATAGACCTACACATGGCCTGTAGGAGCCTGCATTACTCAACTGTTAACCTATATACCTACACATGGCCTGTAGGAGCCTGAATTACTCAACTGTTAACCTATAGACCTACACATGGCCTGTAGGAGCCTGCATTACTCAACTGTTAACCTATATACCTACACATGGCCTGTAGGAGCCTGAATTACTCAACTGTTAACCTATAGACCTACACATGGCCTGTAGGAGCCTGAATTACTCAACTTTTAACATATAGACCTACACATGGCCTGTAGGAGCCTGCATTACTCAACTGTTAACCTATAGACCTACACATGGCCTGTAGGAGCCTGAATTACTCAACTGTTAACCTATAGACCTACACATGGCCTGTAGGAGCCTGAATTACTCAACTGTTAACCTATAGACCTACACATGGCCTGTAGGAGCCTGAATTACTCAACTGTTAACCTATAGACCTACACATGGCCTGTAGGAGCCTGAATTACTCAACTGTTAACCTATAGACCTACACATGGCCTGTAGGAGCCTGAATTACTCAACTGTTAACCTATAGACCTACACATGGCCTGTAGGAGCCTGCATTACTCAACTGTTAACCTATAGACCTACACATGGCCTGTAGGAGCCTGCATTACTCAACTGTTAACCTATAGACCTACACATGGCCTGTAGGAGCCTGCATTACTCAACTGTTAACCTATATACCTACACATGGCCTGTAGGAGCCTGAATTACTCAACTGTTAACCTATAGACCTACACATGGCCTGTAGGAGCCTGCATTACTCAACTGTTAACCTATAGACCTACACATGGCCTGTAGGAGCCTGCATTACTCAACTACAACATAGACCTACACATAGCCTGTACTAGGAGCCTGAATTACTCAACTGTTAACCTGTACCTCATCCCATTTCTGCTTTGCACTATATAGTATATTGTATATTAGTATATTGTATATTAGTATATTGTATGGTAACTCAGTTACTTCTACTCTGCATTGAACATTGTACATATGTACTGAACACTTGTGTCCACGTACGTGACTTCTATTTTTTTACTTGCTATACTTATTTTATTTTATACTTATCTATTTTTGTCTAGCACAGTCTCTGGAGCGTAACAGAAAGAAGCATTTTGTATAAAAGTATTCTGTACTTCTGTATGACAACTAATAAAGAAACTTGAAACTATAGACCTACACATGGCCTGTAGGAGCCTGAATTACTCAACTGTTAACCTATATACCTACACATGGCCTGTAGGAGCCTGAATTACTCAACTTTTAACCTATAGACCTACACATGGCCTGTAGGAGCCTGAATTACTCAACTGTTAACCTATAGACCTACACATGGCCTGTAGGAGCCTGCATTACTCAACTGTTAACCTATAGACCTACACATGGCCTGTAGGAGCCTGCATTACTCAACTGTTAACCTATAGACCTACACATGGCCTGTAGGAGCCTGCATTACTCAACTGTTAACCTATAGACCTACACATGGCCTGTAGGAGCCTGCATTACTCAACTGTTAACCTATAGACCTACACATGGCCTGTAGGAGCCTGAATTACTCAACTGTTAACCTATAGACCTACACATGGCCTGTAGGAGCCTGCATTACTCAACTGTTAACCTATATACCTACACATGGCCTGTAGGAGCCTGAATTACTCAACTGTTAACCTATAGACCTACACATGGCCTGTAGGAGCCTGCATTACTCAACTGTTAACCTATAGACCTACACATGGCCTGTAGGAGCCTGCATTACTCAACTGTTAACCTATATACCTACACAGTATGCGTATACCTTTTATGTATTCAGAAGCTTTTTATATATTGTGTATAGCATATACACAAGCTATACGTTGATGTTAAATTGAAACCACCTAACTTAAGTTGTAGTTGTGCTTAAATTGAAATTATACTTTTGATGTATTTTGGTCAATTTTGCTTACCAAAATAGTACACTTTTAATATGTTTACTAAAGTACAGCTTGTGTTTTGTAAAAAGAAAATTGCATTATTTATTATTATTAATGACTATCATACTAAACTTATGTGCTCTGAATTAAAATGAAAGCACATAAAAAGTACCAAAAATACACTGCAAGTATACTCTCAGTACATTATGGGTAGAAACATACTTTTAAAGGAAAACTCCAACATTTTGGGAAATTAGCTTATTTGCCATCTACCCTGGAGTAGTGGAGTTAGACAAGAAGATACATACATTTTTCTTCTCTGTGCATGCAGTAGGAAGACGTTGGGAACTAGGCTAACGGAGGAACCTACTTCCAATGACTGACGCTAAGCTAGGCTAACGGTGCGCGTCTTCCTACTCCTACTGCATGCACAGAGAAGAAAAAGGTATGTATCTTAACACTCCAACATTTTGGGAACCCTGGAGTTAGACAAGAAGATGCATACCTTTTTCTTCTCTGTGCATGCAGTAGGAGTAGGAAGACGTTGGGAACTAGGTGTAACGGAGGTACCGCATGTCTATCCACAGTCACGAGGGACTTGTATAGTGAAGTGACTGTGGACGTTAAGCGGTATTGCAAGTAAAAACTCACTTCCCAGAGGCATCCAGACCCAGTACTTAGAAGTGAATTCACCTCTTGGTACAGTGGTCTGTGATGCCGCCCGCGGCGCGGGAGACCGGGGTTCAACTCCCACTCAGGGCGATCCAAACACTTTGAGTGCCAGCCACGCGTGTTGTCGTTAGTTGAGTGCCGGCAACGCTATATAGCGTTTGTTTGTCGTATTTTTTTTTATTGGCGATTTTTATTCATATTTCATCAATCGAGCCTCACGCTAGTGTTGCAGAGTCTCTCTGAGCTCAATTGGGAAGATACCGCCCCCTATCATCTCTCCCTGTGTAACTGCACCCCATTAGTTTAGACTGATGAAGGGGGGGGGGGGGCCAGTTTCCTCATTTTACTTTTCCGTCAAGCCAACTGAAGAGACCAAGTGATCGCCGGCCCTCAGAACAGCGACGATTATGTATTTCCAGCACCCAACGCTGAATCGATAAACGCGATCGATATTTGGAATGGCGATCAGGAATTGGAATAATCTTTTTGGATAACATCTGATCTGAGGTAAGGAATCTATTTTACCAGTCTTGGGGTAATCAGAGCTTTTTTCACAGATATATCAACGTGTCCCATATGTGTGTGTGTGTGCGATCAGGAAATGAGAGAATATACTTTTCAGATCACTTCTATAGCGTGCATAAGTATATACTATCGATAATCTAGCGTTTATTTGAAAACGATTCATAAATAGGCCGAAAAATGAAGAAAAAGAAATCTATCCACAGTCACGAGGGACTTGTATAGTGAAGTGACTGTGGACGTTAAGCGGTACTGCAAGTAAAAACTCACTCCCCAGAGGCATCCAGACCCAGTACTTAGAAGTGAATTCACCTCTTGGTACAGTGGTCTGTGATGCTGCCCGCAGCGCGGGAGACAGGGGTTCAACTCCCACTCAGGGCGATCCCTTACAGGGCTCTACGCTAACCTTTTTCCCAAGGAGCACATGTGCTCCTAAATGAAAAAATTTAGGAGCACACAAAGAAATTTAGGAGCACCCAAAAATATTTAGGAGCACAGTGAAAATATTTCAAGTAACAGAGTTTATTTCTTTTTTCAAAAATAAATGTATATTTGTACTGTGCGTGCATGTGTGTAAATTAGCTCTTGCTACAACCCTGCATGTTTACATTTTGTATTTTGTACTTGATGTTCATTAACACTTTGATCGCCATGGTTAAATTCATAATTTACCATCCCTAGCCAGCTCTATTTGTCTATGGAGAAGTTCCCCTTCTTTGCAGGGCTATAACTTTTTTAATTCTATTGCTAAATTGACATTATTATGGCCCATTCAATGTCCTATATCTATTGTTCAGGGTGTAGCAACGTTATACTTTTTCATTCACATATTCATACTAAAATACGGTCTGAAGTATAAGTATGTTTTTATCGTTTTCTGCAGCTTTCTCCAGAACTTGATTTATAGCCCCAAATGCATTATATTGATGATCAAATACAGTTTGGTAGCGATCGGTGCCAGATAAAACATTTCAACTGGAGGTACTTCTAGAAGTTACTACGTATGATCTGATGTTGACCGGATGGGCGGGGGGTCGTTTATAATTCCGTGGGCAACGTTATATCATTCATCTAGTGTGGGTCATATGATCATCAGAGCAGTTTATATCGAACACGGTAATAATAAACGCTGAAACTTACCCCAGTCTCCTCGGGCCGTTGGGCGATCAGCTTGGAGTAAACAGTTTTCTATTATGGGATGTTGATCTAGATGAACCATTTCCAGGTTGTATAATACTATATACGTCCAAATAACGTTGTTTATTGAGTTAGGGCGAGCGATTGATTATCCAGTGTGTCGAGATGGAGTCCTGCTAACGATCGCGATTGCCCGGACGAAATATGGGTGAGCACTTCCTGTTTTGCGCGTCACTTCCTGTTGGGCGATCTGCCGATCGGCCACCAGATGGCGCTCTTGAACTGTTAGAGAGTTGAGTGGAGCTCAGCAGTATATCTCAGGTCCCCGGAGGAGAAATATGATTTCGATCACAGATTTTTGAAATATTGATATCAAAGACGTGTTACGGCGTCTTCGGCAGAATGAGCATGGCGGGCAATGACAAGTTTCGGCGTTTCCGGCGATTAAAGTGTTAACATGTGCTGTCCCTATCAAATAAACTATCAAATCAAACTACTGCTACAAAAGGTTCAGTCACTTAACTTTAGCTTTTGCCCCTTTTATGCATACAATGCTTATGTTTTGGCTGTGTTGCTCTTCTAGAAAAATAGTCCTTTCAGGGTTGCCTATTGAAATACTGTACACCTCCAGTACAGAAACATTGTTTATGAGTTTGCGTGTCAGGTAGACCATTGATTGACAGTCGAGTCTGCCAATTACATCACACCGCTTGCACTCCGGCCGTCCGGCGCTGCAGCTGGACTAGGGCTGGGCGATATGGCCAAAAATGATATCGCGATATATTTTGGCTATATCGCGATACACGATATATATCGCGATATTTTTACCTTTGCTCTAAATCACTTAAAAATGCTTGATTTAACCCTTTGATGCATACAGTCACGCCAATATGATGATTATAATAAGTCCCTGCAACATATGTTTGCATTATTAAACCATGAAGATGCTTTAAAAAACAATTTAATGAAAATGTACTAAGAGTAGTCTAGTGACACACTAATAAAAAAAATTATTTACATCTAAGACAATTTATATAAAAACTCTTGGGTGCCTAAGACTTTTACACAGTACTGTGTTTTCTATCCACTTTAACCAAACACACACACACATATATATATATATATATATATATATATATATATATATATGTATATTGTATATATATACACACCCTACTGTGAGAAAATAATAATCACACACAAAAGGTATAATGGCTTATAGCAGACTTAATGATTTTAGAATATTTCAGATAATGAAATTAAATGTTTATATCATCAACTATCCAGTTAGTATTTATACTGTCTGTAACGTTTGGCTACTTTAAATCATTGAATGTAGAGAGAGAGCGAGAGAGAGAGAGAGAGAGAGAGAGGGGGCGAGAATGAACAAGAGAGCCAGCCCCCCCCCCTCAGGGTTTGTTCTAGGTTCGCGTTTTGATCGTCTAAGCTGCCGTAGGTGATAACGTCACACTCGAATGTAAACAGGAAGAGATGGAGATGGAGACACACGGAGATGGAAATTGAATGATATACAGAAACGAATAACTAATAAATATGAAGTTATGTTTAAACTGCTGTTGTCAAGCGTTGTCAATATAACCCACCCCATTTCCTCACGAATGGAACTAGTCTTGTGGAGTCCGCTTTGACCGTTTACCAGGGTTAGCAGCTATCGCTAGTAGCTTAGCATAATCCTAATGGATACCTTGGTTAGCAGCTACCGTTAGCTCATTGCTTGTGTCAATTAAATTACATGTTATTAAAGGTCCGCGCTGGTCTGTCTAATGAAATTACAACCGCAACATTATATCGCACTGTACAGCCCTGACTACACTAACGTTAGCCTATAGCTCCGCCGTCCCTTCTCGAGGAAAGCACTGCGAGTGTCTCTCGGCCGCGGGCGGCGCCATATAAACTAAATACTCGATGTTCGCGATATAGTACAGTACTACATCTCGGGTAGAACAATCCGCGATACATCGAGTATACTCGATATATCGCCCACCCCTAAGCTGGACCCTATTGCCCATCTCTGCTGTTGATAACGCTAGCCAAGTTATTATACACACAGATACACAGTGGGCCAGTGACTTTGGTGTAGGGGTGTAACAATGCATCGATCCTAAGGGGGAAATTCAACTGCATCGATTTGAAAATGTTAGAATAGATTATCGCAATTTTAATGTGTACACGTTATGTTATTGTTATGTCTGTTACAGCCAACACACCGACATACGCTACTGCATCAACGTTATGATTAACAAAGCAAGGCATTCGTTTTGTTGCATTAACGTTATATTACTATTGCTATCGATAAATCTAGGTGTTCTAAAATCTATTGCTATTGGTAAGAGAGAGACTATAATTAGAGTTGTTCCGATACCGATACTAGTATCGGAAATGCCGCCGATACTGCCTAAAATGCTAGTATCGGTATCGGCGAGTACACGTAAATTCTAGCCTCCGATCCCATGATGTAATTTATCTCCTGCCGAGTCCTGCGGAGAGTGAGGATTATAAAATGAACATGTTTTAAAGTGTGATGCTGTGTCATTTTAACAGCAGATACACTTTCTTAAATTCCATTGTCCCCGACAGTGCGGTGTGACGGGGAGCTCGGACGGGAATCGGGATGTGTTTGGCTGGTGTTATGATAGCATTAGCTGGAAAGATAGCTAGTTGGAACAACATCCGCTTTTAACGTTACATCAAATCAGATGATCGCCTGTCCTTTCTCCAGGACCTAACACTGTCCGTGACCGTCTATCAACAATAATGCACCCACGGTGAATTGTATTTAAGTTAAGTAGCTACGGACTAGCGTTAGCTGACTATTACTAACGTTATCTTAATGTCGATGCGGGAAGGCGAGCTAGGTCAGTTAGCTTAGCTTGATAACGTTACCGTGTCTAAAGTTGGTGCTATTCACATAATCCAGCAATAATGGCTGCAGACCTGCAAGCAAAGTACAGCAAGTGCCAAAGGATAAGAGTCTGAGGCGGAGTTTCAACAGAGAATGTTGAATATTTATTTTGCATCAAAAACCACAACATGAACGTTCTATCTGCCACTAGTTTACAGACTGAATAGGGTATATCTGCAGAGCCACTGAGTAGCGAGTGCAACACCGTTTAATGTCCGTGTGGATCATTGGAGTAGGGTATATCTGCAGTGCTGCAGCCCATACTCATTGATTAATGATACTAATACAAATCTATACAATCACTTGTTGTTGAATAAATACCATACGTTCTAGTTATTACTAAAAAACAGTATAACAGTATCTGAAAAAAAAAAAAAAAAAAAAAAAAAGTATAATTTATATAATTTTTTTTTACTTTTTTTTTTATGCACTGGTATCGGATAAATATCGGTATCGGCCGATACCCAAAGCTTAGGTATCGGAATCGGATCGGAAAGGGAAAAATGGTATCGGAACATCTCTAACTATAATAAGTTAGTGTCTCGGAAAACGAGAGCCCTGATCGCAATGGCGGAGTTTCAGGAAGTAAACAAGCAAAATGAGAGCTTCCGATTGGTAATTTGCTTTATTTCCCATGAAACCAGTCACTTCACTCTACTGTGATTGGACCGTTGGCTTGAGTGCAATGTGGGACTTGTAGTTTTTTAACGATTCTCAGCGGAGAAATAAAAAGTATGACGTAGGCTGTCATCAGCAGTTCGCACACCGTGCGCGTAATACATTTTTGAGGTTCGCACACACATATTTTTAGGGGCATATGCGAGCAATATGGTCGCACTGTAGAGCCCTGCCTTAACAGGGGTAGAATCGAAACACAATGCAGAGCGAGATCACACCGGTCACATAGGCTAATGTAGGAACCTACTTCCAGTGACTGACGCTAAGCTAGGCTAATGGTGCGCGTCTTCCTACTCCTACTGCATGCACAGAGAAGAAAAAAGGTATGTATCTTCTTGTCTAACTCCAGGGTAGATGGCAAATAAGCTAATTTCCCAAAATGTTGGAGTTTTCCTTTAACAGACTTTATATACAAAAAAGAATACTTTCCGAAAATCTTTTGACTTGCAATCACCCGGTTCTAGGTGCAAGAATGCAGAATGACCTCTTTAAATCTCCTGCTTTTACCAGTGATGTCCTTGTCATTCAGCATGGAAAAAAACATCAAATCTACAAACAAATTCCATGGGATTGCTTCAAAACTAGATTTGGTCACCTTTTAAATGACGGGCCATTAATTACACACAGTAAAGACAGTAAAGAGGTCATTAAAAGACACAATCTATCAATGGTACCCTCTGTTTAAAACACTGTCACACCAAAGTCACTTAGTTGACTAGTACTTAAGGCTGTCCCGAAGCCTGTTTTTGGGATTCGGACTTCGTCAGGGTTTTTCGAACAAACATTCGAACCTTCGTTTTTAATTAAAATTTTTATTTTTATTTTATAATAAATATCCTCAAACTAAATCCTCAATTTGAATAAAGTGATTAATCTGATGGATATAACTCAGCAGTTTTTTTTATATTTATAATATTAGTGTAGCCTAATCTTTATCTGCAACTGTGAAGAAAAACCCCATTGATCCAATAAACAGAATGAATAGACACATACAAAAAAAAAATATTTTTTAGTAATTTTTTTTTAATAAAAATTAAAAAATTCTAATTTTGATTTAGAATTCGAATGCCAACATAACGAACGAACGTTCGAACGTTCGAACATTCGGGCTCAGCCTTACTAGTAATCCTGTATTGTCTAAGCCTTTGGTAGAAGGACCGGTACATACATTTCATACACAGTACTTATTCTTGTATGTCATAAATGTCTTGATGAATTGAAAATGGAGGACCCTGATGTAAACAAGACGAAAGTATTTTTCTGGTCTGCATCCTCTTAGCAGTTGTTTGTATTAAGCCGTACTGTATTGTACCCATTCTGCAATCTGTTAACTCATTGGACGCCAGACCCGATGATAGTCGGGTTAACTCGCCGACCGTTCAGCGGCAATCACGAGTATAGTCGGTAGGGCTGGGAGATATAACGATAACAATAAATATCGCGATATATTTTAATAGTCGATATCGAATATCGAATTTTTTTTTTTTTTTTTTTTTTTGTGACCTGCAACAGGGCAGTTTTAAAACCAGAGACAGTGGCCAGACTTGTCTTTCTTGCCTGCAACTTAAAGTAATGGCTTTGCTTGTCCAAATGACAATACTGACCAAATTGAGATTTATTTTTCTCTTGTCCATTTATTTTGTTTGCTTTCTAATTTAAAATACAGTTTGAAACCGTCTGTACACTCTGTCTCCCACTCTGCCCTGAAGCACTATGCTGACCAGCTCGCACCGGTGTTTACCACCATTTTTAATGCATCGCTGGAGCTGTGTCACGTCCCAGCATGCTTCAAGGCCTCAACTAGGGATGCACCGAATGGGAAATTCTTGGCCGAAACCGATACCGAAAATAGGAAACAGTTGGCCGAAAACCGAATGCCGAAAGGCCGAAAATTATTAATATAAATATATATATATGTTTTTTTTTTTTTTTTAGCTACCTGATTATGGCAAAAGACATGATTATGGCTAAACTTAACTTAAATAATATTAATAATCACTATTATGGGCCCATAAAACATTTATTCAGCACTTTTGAATGCATACATTAATTCCAGACTGTTAAGACTAAAAGACTACAACAATTGATGACGACTTCCTGTCCTCGCATTTCCATTTTCGGTTTAACGATACATTTTCAACAACGGATTGCTGCTAATTAAACACTTCATTTAAACGGAGTAACGTTAACGTTATGTCGAGTTCATACGTGTAGTGTAGTATGAACTCGTCATAACGTTAACATTACTCAGTGTCCACTGTTGCTGCCACCGTTGCGTCGCAGATGGATGGTACACTGTTAGCTCCGTAGCTAATCCGCTCCTAGACTACTGATAGCAGTACCGTTAACGTCGGAGCTGATCAATACTCCGTTTTTTTCTAATTTAGTTTAGAACCGGGTTTCGGGGGGCATCCCTACTCCCAAGAGGAGTTAGTTATCACAGGCTGTAGAATGCAGGAAGAGCTGCCAAGCTGCTCACGTTACATATGCTACCGGTATGTCTGTAGTCGCGTTTTGATGACGTCATCACAACAACACGTTATTTGACTTTCGGTCATATATTTTCGGTGCTAAAACCCTTTCGGCCGAAAGCCGAAAGAGCCTTTTTAACCATTTTCGGCCGATAATTTTCGGTAGCCGAATTTTCGGTGCATCCCTCAACCATCATCCCCGTCCCCAAGAAGGCCAAGGTCACGGGCCTTAATGACTACAGACCTGTCGCCCTGACCTCTGTGGTCATGAAGGTCCTGGAGCGCTTTGTCCTGGTCCACCTGAAGCTCATCACAGATCCTGTGCTGGACCCGCTGCAGTTCGCGTACAGAGCCAACAGATCCACAGAGGATGCTGTGAACATGGCTCTGCACTACACGCTGGAACATCTGGACTACGCGGGCAACTATGTCAGGATCCTGTATGTGGACTTCAGCTCGGCCTTCAACACCATCCTTCCACCCATCCTGGAGCACCAGCTATCCCTGCTGCAGGTGCCGGCCTCCACTCGCAGGTGGATTACCGACTTCCTGTCCAACAGGTCTCAGCGGGTGAGGCTGGGGAAGAGCATTTCCAGCTCTAGGTCCACCAGCACCGGTTCCCCGCAGGGCTGCGTTCTATCCCCACTACTGTTCTCCCTGTACATCAACAGCTGTGCCTTTCTACACCCCTCGGTCAAACTCCTGAAATTGGCTGACGACACCACCCTGGTGGGTCTCATCTCCAGGGGGGATGAGTCGGCCTATAGGAGGGAGATCGAGAGGCTGCAGAGCTGGTGCAGCTGCAACAACCTGGAGCTCAATGCTCTAAAGACAGTGGAGATGGTAGTGGACTTCAGGAAGAAAGCAGCCCTGCCCCCTCCCATCAAACTGGGAGGCACTCAGGTGACCACTCAGATTCCTCGGCATGACCATCTCCCGGGATTTAAAGTGGGAGCTCAACATCACAGGCCTGCTCAAGAAGGCCCAGGGGAGGATGTTCTTCCTCCGGCAGTTGAAAAAATATAAACTGCCGAGGACCATGATGGCCCAATTCTACACGGCCATCATTGAGTCCATCCTCACCCATCATCTCCTGGTTCCCCGCTGCAGTGGCAAAAGATCTTGCCAAGCTGCAGCGGGTGATTCGCTCCGCGGAGAGGGTGATCGGCTGTCCCCTGCCCTCCCTCAGGTCCCTGCACGACTCAGGCTGACCCATCCCACCCCGGTCACAGCCTCTTCACCCTGCTCCCCTCTGGGAGAAGGCTGAGGATCCCAAAGGCTGTGAAAGCTCGACACAGACTGAGCTTCTTCCCCTCAGCCGCCAGGCTGATCAATGCCTCAGGTCCCCCCCCCCTCCTCTGCCCCCAAGTGACACTGGCACAATGACACTGACTGCACTGCACTAGTCCGTACTGGATCTCTGCACTCTTCACTTTATATATATATATGGTATTGATTAATCCCCCACTGCACTGTTTAGTTTCTTGTCTGTGTTGGTGTTGTTTACTGTGAAAAAAGATAGAAAATGCATACACTGTATTGCTGCAAAAATTACCAATGTGTTTTACACAAATGGCTCAATAAAGGAATCTGAATCTGAATCTGAACAGTAGGCTATGTGTGCTAGCAGAACTAGACTCCAGTCACGAGTCACGTGCACATGTGCGGTGGTTTGTCCACCAAAAAAGCGGCAAAAGATCGAAAATAAACTAGCAGAGCCAGAACTGTTCAACTCCCCTGGAGCCACAGCCAGCAGAGAAGCCGGTTTACTTTTGCTTTTAAACCAGCTACAGCCTGAGAACTGGAGTGTGAGGGGATGTAACACTAAAGATGGCGGCAATGACAAAGAATTGCTGCAAAATAAACATGCATCTGTTGTTTATAAAAAAAAAAAAAAAAAAAATTATTTTTTTATACTTATAACAATTTCGATAATTATCGATATCGAGAAATATGATAACATTATCATAGCGTTATCGCGATATGATTTTTTTCCATATCGCCCAGCCCTAATAGTCGGGTTTTAATCGTTATTTCTTTTATTAGCGATATCCATTCATTTTCATCCATCCAGCCTGATGTTATCGTTGGGAATGGGTCTGAGCTCGCAAAAGGGCAAATACCGCCGCCTACGATCCGAGCCGTGCGGGCGGGGTTTAAATACTCAGGCGAGGTAGGCCTCAACAACGATGGTATGGAACAGTAACCCCGCCCGCCCGTCAGTTTGTAACGATCGGTAATGTGGTACGGACCTCCACTAGCAGTATTTGGAATGGCGATCAGATAATTGGATTATTTCTTTTGCATTACATCAGATACAAGGTAAGAACACTATATATAAATTTGATCGTTGATCTGATATTTATTTCTACCCCGATCTACGCTGTCTCTGTGTGTGTGGCTGTGTGCCGTTGGGTGCAGGAGGTGGGGGGGGGGGGGGGGGCGCCGCGGTCCAGGGCTCTTTTCATTCTTGCACGAGGAAGGATAATAATGATGATCTAGCGTTGATTTCAGGAAGATTCGATAATCAGGCGAAAAATTACAACGTGTTTAGTGTATTCCACTAGGCTATTATCGCTTCTTTTCCTGGAATTACTCAGAATCACCAAAACTATACTCATATTGTTTTGTACATGTTGACTGGAATCAACTCACTGATAATCGACGGGTGTATTAGACCCATAGCTATAATTTAAGATATATTTTAACTTTAAGCACTCGCAAATCTCGCAGTCCCCCAATTGATTAAAGCGGTGGCGTTCTAGACCTATATCGGGCATATCGCTCCGGCGCTGAATGAGTTAATAAAGTTTTCAATCAATCAATCAATACTCGTACATCCACTTACAAGGTTGTTTACATTTGTAAACACTGGAGAAAACAAACCTGTATTTTCTAAAACTAAAAGTTGTAAAAAAGCTTATTTCACAAACCCACCAGTCATACTTGTCAAGATCATTATGTGAATATAACCATGTATAGTACTTGTTATCAGCAGCAGGCTAAACGTGATAGCTTTCTTGCTTCAATCAACCTAAAATATAATACTCTCATCTCCTTCCTTAAACTCTCTCTCTCTCTCTTTCTCACACACACGTACGCTCCCTTTTGCCAAGGATCCTCTCATGACCAAAAGGTCAAAGGTGAGGCCAGATAACAATGTTAGAGCAATACTTTGATGTGGCCAATACCATCAAAACGCACGCACACGCACACACACACGCACACGCACACACACACACACACACACACACACACACACACACACACACACACAGCAGCTCATCTCCAAGGCCTGGTGGACAACGACACAAAAGACGGGTCTTGTGTTTCAAAGGTCATCCTCCGAGAGGTCAGGTAAGGACCCCAGGCTCTTTTCTCTATAGGCCCACATACCGGCCACACACACACACACACACACACACACACACACACACACACACACACCAGGCACTAGCTATTCTCTTCCTGGTCAGGCCGGCCGGCCGGCCACAGACTCAGACCTCTCACCACCCCCCCGCCCCCCCACCCCCTCTGCATTCATTGGGATATCATATTACACAGTCAACACACAAGCGTATAATGCATTGAATGTTGGGGCTGCTCAATTATGGCCAAAATCATAATCACAAGTATTTAGGTCAATATTGAAATCACGATTATTTTACATGATTACTCATTGACTTTGGAAATATTGTGCATTTATTTAGAAAAAAATATATATATCATTTTAAAAGTGGATTTCCACAATAGTTTTATCTCGATTATTTTGTCTTCATAATTGTTGGAAGCCAAAATCGTAATTGAAAATGTTATTGAATTAATCTTCCAGCCCTAGCACATGTGTGGGAGTGCTTGCATTCTTTCATTTATTTGCATTCATCTAAAAATGTTTGGACCTTATGGTGTTCTTGTTCTGTTCTTGACTTATTGTTATGTTTTCTTCTTGACTTGTTTAAAGAAGACCTGTACGGCCCATGGGGACATTAACGTGTGTTGTCGGGCCTTATAAATAAATTTTATTTGATTTGATTTGGACGCACAATTGCACCAGTGAGTTAGACCAAACTAAAGACGAAAGTCTTTCTCTGGTCTGCATCCCGTTAACAATTGTGTGTATTGAGCCGTACTGTATTGTAGCTACCCATTCTGCAATCTGATACAATTTTCAATCAATCAAACCAGCAGAAATTACAAGTTTGTTTGTGTTTGTGGGAAAGAGAGGTATAGAGAGAGAAAGAGAAAGAGAAAGAAGACATAGGGAGCGACAGAGACAGATGCAGAGACACTGAAAAAGAGCAAGGGAGATATATATACACACACACACACACACACACACACACACACACACACACACACACACACACACACACACATCAAAACAGAAAGATAGATATACACAAACATACCTAGTACAAACACACACAGAAAGAGAGACAGAGGGAGATATACACACACAGTCACAGAAATAGATATCTATAAAAAACACACACATATAAACACACAGAAAGAGAGGCAGAGGGAGATATATAACACACACAGAAAGAGAGAGACAGAGGGAGATATATCACAGTACACACAAATAGACAGAAAGAGACACACACACACACACACACATATGGACAGATATACACACACACATAGAGAAAGAGAGGGAGATACACAGATTACACACACACAGTCACAGAGATAGAAACACAGAAAAAGAGAGACACAGAACGAGAGACAGAGAGAGACAGACAGAAAGAGAGAGTCAGCTGGTGGATGAGTGTCAGGCTTAACAGATGCTCTGTGAGCACCGACCCACACACACACACACACACACACACACACACACACACACACACACACACACACACACACACGCACGCACACAGAAACGTTCTCACATACAAACTCACCCAATCTCTCTCTCTCATACACACACACAGAGCGAACGGTCAGATGTTCTCACAACAAACCAGTGACCCACAGCAAATACTCTCTTTCACAGTTTTCTCAATGGACACTGGATCGATGGCCAGCAGCAAGCCATGGACAGCTAAAGTGATACCCATGGTAAAAGGCCTCTATCCTGCATTATTACTATAGTGGTAGACATGGCAGAAGTCCTCCATCCTGCATTAGTACAACAATAGTAGCCACGGTAGAAGTCCTCCATACTTCATTAGTACTACAGTAGTAGCCATGGTATAAGTCCTCTATACTGCATTAGTACTACAGTAGTAGCCATGGTATAAGTCCTCCATACTTCATTAGTACTACAGTAGTAGCCATGGTATAAGTCCTCTATACTGCATTAGTACTACAGTAGTAGCCATGGTATAAGTCCTCCATACTTCATTAGTACTACAGTAGTAGCCATGGTATAAGTCCTCCATACTTCATTAGTACTACAGTAGTATCCATGGTAGAAGTCCTCTATCCTACATTAGGATACACCTTGCATGGTTACCATTTACAGTGGTAGCCATGGTGGAAGTCCTTCATCCTACATCTATCCTGCATTAATTGTACTTTATACTCGAACGTCGAACAAAGTGGCGCAAGCGGTTTTTTGTGGAGGGTAGCGCCGCTGCGCCACTAGCGCTAAAGGCCACGGCGAGACCTACGTGCAGAATGTAATGTTGGTATGATGGTCAGAGAAAAGAGGCGCACCAGCCAATGCAGAAGTATATCTTGGCCTTTAGTACTATCAAGTCAAGTCAAGTCAAGAGTTTTATTTGTCACGGCATACAGATATACAATGAAATGCGGGTGGTCTTGCCCGCAACGATGTGCAATTGGTACAACATATAACATATAGTGGTATCCATGGTAAAAGTCCTCTATACTCACTGTATTAGTACTACAGTGGTAGTGGAAGTCCTCCATCCTACATATACCCTGCATTAGTACATTGGTATCCATAGTAGAAGTCCTTCATACTGCATTCATATTACAGTAGTAGCCATGGTAGAAGTCCTTCATACTGCATTAGTATTACAGTAGTAGCCATGGTAGAAGTCCTTCATACTGCATTAGTATTACAGTGGTAGCATTGGTAGAAGTCCTTCATACTGCATTAGTATTACAGTGGTAGCCATGGTAGAAGTCATCCATCCTGCATTAGTATTACAGTGGTAGCCATGGTAGAAGTCATCCTTCCTGCATTAGTATTACAGTGGTAGGCATGGTAGAAGTCATCCATCCTGCATTAGTATTACAGTGGTAGGCATGGTAGAAGTCATCCATCCTGCATTAGTATTACAGTGGTAGCCATGGTAGAAGTCATCCATCCTGCATTAGTATTACAGTGGTAGCCATGGTAGAAGTCATCCATCCTGCATCTATCCTGCATTATAGTGGTAGCCATGGTTAGGGGTGGGGGGGGGGGGGGGGTTGATACGTAGTATCGCGATACTTTGCGTGGCGATACTGTATCGATACAGGGATGCCAAGTATAGATATTTAATTATTCATAAAATATATATATATAAATATATATATATATATTTTTTGTATAAGGAAGTTGCACTGTTCTTTTCAATACCTGTAATAGTACAGTAGTTAAGTCCACACAGACACACACATGTGCATTCAGTTAAATTGGAATACAAACAGTTCAGTTTGTCAGGTACATGCAACACAGATTACAGTGTTTACATCTGTCTGCTTGAGAAAATACCATATTCTGCAATAAAAATTATTGAAGTGAGATGAACAGACTGAACTTTATTTTATTAGATAAAACATGTTGACAAAGTTTTACTTTGCAGTTGAAAAAAGGTAATAAATAAAATTTGATCCAATTTTTTTTTTTATAATAATGATAATTTCCAGCAATACTCAGCGTATCGCGATATATTTAGTATCGCGATACTATCGTATCGTGACGCAAGTATCGTGATAGTATCGTATCGTGAGGTCTCTGGCGATTACCACCCCTAGCCATGGTGGAAGTCCTCCATCCTGCATCCATCCTGCATTAGTACTATAGTAGCCATGGTGGAAGTCCTCCATCCTGCATCCATCCTGCATTAGTACTATAGTAGCCATGGTGGAAGTCCTCCATCCTGCATTAGTATTACAGTGGTAGGCAAGGTGGAACTTGGAAGTCCTACATCCTGCATCCATCCTGCATTAGTACAATAGTGGTAGCCATGGTGGAAGTCCTCCATCCTGCATCTATCCTGCATTAGTATTACAGTAGTAGCCATGGTGGAAGTCATCCATCCTGCATCTATCCTGCATTAGTACTACAGTGGTAGCCAATGCGGAAGTCCTCCATCCTGCATCTATCCTGCATTAGTGCGACAGTAGCCATAAGGTTTTCTAGGGGAAGATGCCTAAATATCTGATGAATTTAGGCATGTGGCCACTGGCCACAAAGACATCTGTACTAAACCTATGAGCCATCAAACTGAAAAGGACATGTGCTTAACCATAGGAGTGAAAACAAATACTATAAATGCCTATGGGCTGGATCCAGGCAACATTTGTAAAAGCACTCTGGAGGGAATATGAATGCCACAACTTTAGGCTGTTCAAATGTGTGTTAGTGTGTGTGTGTGTTTGTGTATTCATATTAATTCAACACATTGGCTGCAACTACAAAGCTGCATACAATAGTACTTGTGTGAATACTCTGTCCTTGAAGGCTTTCTCCCACCCAAGCTCCCTCTCCCCCTCTCTCTGATAACTTAATTTTCTTGTGTTGTCTGTGCAGTGTGCATCAACTAGCAGACCAGAGAAAAACAAGCTTGACTCTTAATGTGGTTTCAAAGTCATCTACTTGACGTGCGCTTGGTTTCAGACACAACTGCAAGCATGATGAAATACTGTAAATCAAGTCAAGTGGGTGTTAAATGCTCTGAATGTAATTGAACACACACACAGACACACATATAGTATGGATGGGTGTCAGAAATCTATTATTTGAGTACTAGTAGCCGCTGAACTCGAGTGGTTTTTGAGGAAACTTTATTATTATATATTTTTTGGTTACCAAGTACATCTACTAAAAGTTCTTGCTTTTGCCACTGAAACAGAAACCTCACTCTGAAATCCTTCTGAAGTTGTGGCTAGTTAACTGTTAACATTAGTTGTACTAATGTTACATGGACCCGTCCCAAACAAAAGCTGTGTTGCCATGAGTGGAGAGACCTGCTGCAGACAGAGTCGAGGCAATGTAATTATTACAAATGGTAACTGACCATTTGACTGTCAATGAGCATTAAGCATTAAGCACTGCTATGCTCATTATTGCTGCTATGCTCTTAAAAACAGATTTGCATAACTCACTACTCAATCACTACTTGAGTAATTCATGCCAGTACTTGATCTGAGAAAACATTACTCGTGCTCATCCATAATATACAGATGTGGCTAAGACCAGGGCAAATGCATTCATAACATAGAACCAAAAGAACTATTTTACTTTCTAGAAACTGCCATTCAGTTCACAAATCTTCTATGTTGGGAACAAGATGCAAAAAAAGTATTACCACATTTAGTTTAGTCCTTTGTTTAAAAGACAAGCATGGATCAACAATGTCTGGCGGCTGTTGTGCAGTACAAGCTGGCAGCCTTCAAACAAGCTCTGCCCAAGAATGTATCAGAAGACTATTTGAGATCAAATCCATGAGGGGGAAAAACCTGTGTTCAAACAACCATTTCAATAGTTACTGAATGAAGACGTATAAGTTTAGAGTATAGGTATAAAAAAAAAAAGAAAAAAAAGGTGTACTTCAGTATATTTTCCGAAAGTATACTTTTTATGTATTCATAAAGTATGCTAAAGTTGTGTTACATTTGAAACCACTTAAATTGTACTAGTGTGTTAAAGGTTGTACTTAATATGTGCTTATAGATATATTTAAATTGTACTTTTGACGTTTTCTTTTCTCGTTTACTAAAATACAACTTAAGTTTGGTAAACATATCTCAGAGGTTGTTTTTTAAGTGTACTTAAATTACACTTACATATTAATAGCATATTGGTATAGACTATCATACTGTATCACGTGCTTTGAATTAGTACACGAAAGCACATAAGAAGTACCTAAAATACATTGAAAGTATACACTTTTAGTAGAAATATGAGTAGAAATATACTTCTACACCAGTACCCTTCAGTATGGAAAAATATATTTATCCTTTACTTGGGTTGCACAAACTTCAGACATGGAGATTTAACATGGGCAGTGGGCAAAACAATGACAGAATCACATAAAATGGGTATAAAACAAATTGGAGGGCCAAAGATAATGTTGTGGAGGCCTAACTTTGGAACCCAAGCCCTGGTTTTGGTAGCCCTGGTGTTCTGGGGCTCCCGGCAAAATGAGACACTTTAATGTCACATGTTATTTCATTCACATGGAGGCAGCAGTGCCCAAGTATTGACATATTCCAAACTGTAGACTTCTTCAAACAAGACAATAAACATAAACATGGTAGGGTAATAACAGAGTTATGTGCAAACAAAATTGATCAAAGAATCCCCTATTATAGTTTACTTGTATCTTGTTGCACGTTCTAGTTTGTTTGTAACCGTTTAAATGAAAACAGCCCAATACATTTAATACACTGCTTGCATTATTTTCTTTTTATTTTATTTTAAACACAGCATCACCAACAACTGAACGACTGCTTAGTTAGACATCTCATTATTGAATAGGTAGGCTAAAGGAAATTATCTTTAGAAAATATTAACGTAACACAGGTTGCAAAAGTTGTATTATAGGACTTACTTCTGAATCAAGCCGGTAAATCCCAAACAGCTATTCTTGCAGAATGGATTGGAAGTTGAATCAATGTTCTGCAACAACCATGTCTCCGGACCTGCGGCGCGACTGACTGACGCGCGTGTCATCACCTCTGATCCGCCGCCTGGAGAGGTCCCTCCCCCTTCCCTCCAACAATGGTGTCGTCCCAGGCATTAAAGAGGACCCAAGTAGGATGAACCCATCCACGAGGAAGGGTCTAGTTTCAAGAGATGACCAATGGCCACAGCCGCCACACACAACAAACCATATATCTGAAATATTAATATTAGTTCGTAAAAGGTCACCTGTGATAAACCGATCTGAAATTGATTAAGCTATAATATCTGAGCTATTTGCATAATACAGTAAATAACACTTTACTCCCTCGATAGCGGACGTCCACGGCCGACTGCCGCCCTCTGCTGGATTTGTAAGTGATGTACAGCGCCCATTAAATAGGCATCCTGCCTTTCCTTTGCACTCAGGAAAGAGAAAGAGATAAAGTAATCTGCACATATTCTGGCTGTATTCCATGTGAGGGTTTCAATCTTCAACAGCATTGCCAAGCAAGTCACCGCCTTCTCATCTCAATATCAAACTGAAAAACAAATGAGTTGAAAATGGGGGACCCTGATGTAAACAAGACAAACGTCTTTCTCTGGTCTGCATCCCCTTAACAATTGTGTGTATTGAGCCGTACTGTATTGTACCCATTCTGCAATCTGTTAAATAAAGTTTTCATTCATTCATTCATTCAGACATGTAGCCTACGAAGTTATAATGATACTAAGCCCTCGAAGTTTCACGTTTATTTGTGACATAAAGAAGTAGACTCATACATTGCACTGAAATGCTTCCCCTGTGCGACCGACCCCCCACCCCTCTGAATTGTGCATTGTATCAAGAAAAGGACAGGTGAATAATAATGATAACAGTAGTAAAATAGTAATCACCCAGGGCGGCTAGGTGGTGTAGTGGGCAAGGCACTCGCCACCAGTGTGGAGACGCTAGGATTCGCGTGTTCGAATCCAGCTCTCCACATTGTTTTCAGTTTAGCTGGTCGTCCGCAGTAATACACATTGGCCGTATTACGGGGAGGGAAACTGAAGGGTGGGGATCGGGCGTTGTGAACAAGCGACTCCTACAAGTCGGTTGGTGCGCCTGCGCAGTAGAATCAGGAAGTGTCGGGGGCAGCGTGAGCCTCCCACGCGTTACTCCTCGACACTGAGAGATCGAGCTGCGCAGGTGAAAAGATGCGACTGCTGTTACCTCAAGTACCGGAGGGGACTTGTGCTATGTATGGCTTAGTCCACATTGCAGCCGGCTTGTGGGAGGCAAGAAACAGCGTTCGTGACAGGGGAGGGTTGAATTGGATGATACGAAAATTGGGATGGGAGAAAATATAGAAAAATGGGAGAAAAAGTGGATAAAAAAAAAAAAAAAAAAAAAAATAGTAATCACCCAGTAAAGAAAAAAAATTACCGGTATATAATTCCAAGTAAAAAAAAAAAAAAAAAAGTGTAATGTTTAAGGAGCTTGACCCCATTGATGTTGCATTAGTTTTTTTTTTTTTTTATATATTTTTTATTATTGCAAAACAAAAATTATTAAAAGTCATTACTCAACACACAATGCATAATGAAACTTTCAGTAAAGGTGGTTAAAATACATGCAAGTACAGAAACAAGATAAAACAAAAATAGTCTATAATAAAATTTTAACCGTATACAGTGTATATCCAGCGAAATTACAATTATATAAATGTTAGTATAGAATATACCCCTAATACCTATTTTCTAAAACCCTACACACATATGCTCCAGCTCGAACCCCCCCCCTCCCGGACCCCCTCTTGGATAGTACCTCCATTATCCCTCACTCCTAACCAGACACTACCATTATAAGCTAGCTTTTATTCTCTCCACCACGTCTAACCACATTGACATTTTGGATTCATTGAGACCCAGAATTCTTGCTGTAGATATTTCTTGATATATCACATCGAGATATGTAAGAAACCACACTTTTCGGCACATTTTTTCCGGTTGAAACCAACGTGATGCGATCAGTTTTTTAGCTACTGTGATACCCGATAAAACCAATCTCTTTAGTTGTGGATTCACTGCAAACTCAAAAACATCATTCAATAGTAATACCGAGGGGTGTACAGGTATATTCCAAGATACGAGTATTGATAATTGTTGGGACACATCTTTCCAGAATGCCTTAACTGGTGGGCAGTCCCAATACATGTGCATAAATGTTCCTTCGTCCCCATTTGTACATTGGGAGCATTTGGAGTCTTGTTTAAGCCCCATTTTGCACAGCCTTATAGGAGTCAAGTATGTCCTGTGAATATAGTTCAGATTGATTTGTTGATGATCCGGGTTCCTTGATGTAAGTCGGACATTTGCCCAGGCTCCTTGCCAATCAAAGTCATTTTCCAGGTCTGGTATATCCCTCCTCCAGACAGTGTCTAGTTGAAGGGTTTCATACGAGGACGTTAGTAATTGATAATAAAAACCTGATACAAAACCTCCCAATGTTTCTCTTTCATAGAAAAATTTGTGGTATCTGTGGTGTTCAATTGGTATGAGTAATGGAACACCGTGAGACCTCAGACAAAGTCGTAACTGTATGTAAAAAAGCCATGTGGACTCGGTGAGGTTAAACTTTGTGCATATTTCGACATAACTACAGAGGCCCTGGTTATTAAAAATATCCCCTTATGAGTGTATGCCTTGCTCTTCCCATATAGGGAATCTTATAGGGCGTTTTCCCATTAAGAGTGCATTGTTATTGAATATGGGAGTGTGATTATGCCATTCTTGAGGGTTAGGAGATGTTGCATTAGTTTGTGGTTAACTAGCCGGAGCTAGAATGAGGAAAGGCATGAATCGTGCTGAGAAATTATTCTACCAATCAACAACATCATTGGTAAGTAGGAAATAGGAGTAGAGTTCCAAAAATCTGTTATTTTGAGCAAAC
Organism: Notolepis coatsorum; assembly: GCF_963971535.1. Taxonomy (NCBI): domain Eukaryota; kingdom Metazoa; phylum Chordata; class Actinopteri; order Aulopiformes; family Paralepididae; genus Notolepis; species Notolepis coatsorum. The sequence goes on from NC_140166.1 coordinate 102,073,245, forward strand.
TAAAAGCAAAAAGTGTTTATTTTGAACATATTCTTCCAACTCTGTCGTCAAGTGTGCACTTACTTTGGATGAAGGGCAGTATTAATGAGGAATGTTAGGAAATATGGAGGAATTTCAACAAAGAAAACCTGTTAATCAGCTTCATTAAAGGAACACGCCAACATTATGGGGAATGCACCCACTGTCTTCTCTAGAGTCAGACAAGAAGATAGATACTGTACCAATCTCTGTGCGTTCAGTAGAAAGCTATCTGGCTGCAAGCTAGCCTATAGCTTAGCACAAATGAATGGATGCTTGGTGTTGGGGCGTCCCATTTGTTTACATTTGGATCACTGAGGGCCTTTAACTCATTCAGCGACAGCTATTAGACGCCTGTTGTAGCAATGCCACGCTTTAAATGATAGGAGTGCGTCACCTTGTTTGTAGAGCTATATTCTATATAATAGCTATGGATACAATACTATCGCCAATTTGACATCAACTATCAGTATGTGAAAAATTATATTTTTTTTCATCCATATGTTCCAGTGTTATACTGTGGTGAATATAAGTATGGTTTTAGAGTGGTCTGGGGTAATTCCCAAAAGGCTGTGTTATAGCCTCATACGTGAATCCTACTATAAGCGTTGCTGTAACTGAGGGGTACAATTCCCTGACTGTATTGAGAGTATGGTATCATTAAACCACTACTTAGGTATGTACTTTAATTACTGGCCATACAGTACACGGTATATATGGTGAACACCCACACAAGAATACGGCTTAACAAAGAAAGTTATATTTAGAAGTATTTATTATTAGAGCAGCAACAATAGGTTACAATATTGAGAATTATGAATTGCGCTTATATGGCGAAGAACACTTAAGTAGGTCAAGAGCGTAAGTCCATGAGCATAATAAAATGGGTATAATTGACACCACCTGTAGCATAAGAATTACATAAGGCACACTCGTAGTCAGCTGGAGATACTAAGGGGGTTCCCTCCGGTTGTAAGCCAGCAGGGGAGAGGAATGGTCGGGAGCAAAGTCTGGATCAACGAGGAATAAAGAGACTCCAGATACAGGAGACAGTGCAATAATCCTTTGGTCCGTAGACAAAGCAACAGCTATACTCCGGTATGCAAGACAGCATGGATGAAAGCTAGCCAGCCTCTGTGGGTCCTAGAGGCGGGCTCGACGGTGCTCCTCACAGGGTAGATCCCACACAGCAGTGGGGTAGACGGTTCTCTGCTCCAGCAGCCACAGTACCAAAGCAATATAATCCAGCCGGAAAAGGCTCTGCATTCGCCGGTGTAGGTTCTCCGGTGTACATATCCAACGGTTCTCGTCTAGGACTCCTCGGATGGTGGCACGAGTTTAGGCCGCCCAGCCTGGATAAGTGCACTAGCTCGGTACGACGAACATGTGGTAATGCTGGTCACTGTAGAACGGTAGCCGCACGATACACTATAAATAATAGACTATTACTTTACAATAGAATAAGTCGAACTCGACGATACAGCGTTAAACTCTGACACTTTTGCTATCTATTCGCACGCGGTTCTCAAGGCTCTATTTAGGGGCAAAAGGGGCCCACTTCACGGCACGTTGTATCGTGGTGAAGGCTTCAACGTTTTGGGTCAACTCACTTTTAGGCTAAGTGCTAAGTGCTGCTGTATCCACCTGCGCCGTATTTATACGTAAGGTGAATAATCTAGTGCCAACCTCAGTTCTGTCTCGTATTACTGCGCAAACCTGGACATGTTGAGACATGTCTTAGCGGTAGCTTTGAACTTGCCATTGGGGGTATGGCCGTTGGCGCCAGGGGTCGCTGTCCAATAGGAGAACGAATATTATGGTCTGGCCTGTACCTAGGTAAAGGGATATTCCGTGTATATGTACAAAGAATATACAAGGGATATCAGACGATATACAAATATTATACAATATATCTCAAGTGATAAATATATATATTCGGTTTAATCTGACCCTTTGTAACAGCCGCCTCCTAATTAGTCCGCACCTAATTAGATAAGCAGAGACAGATTAACCGTCTTGTCCACTACTCAATGTCCGTTGTGAGGAGTAGGGCAATTCACAAAGTCAGTGGGTCATGGTCGTCATCATGGGAGTCAGGTAGCCTTGGCAACTCTATCAGCCTCGCCACGGGTCGGGTGTATGTCCGTCCCTGGACGAGCACTTCTGCCGCTCTGACCTTTCCATCGGCACCAGTGGTCACTTTGCTTACGCGGCCGGCCGGCCACATAGCTCGGGGTAGTGACTGGTCTATGATCATGACGACTGTGCCCTCCGTCAAATTGTCTCTTTCTTTTACCCATTTCTGGCGGGTCTGTAGAGACGGTAGATAGTGGAGGAGGAAACTGTTCCAAAACTTGTCAGCCAATACTTGACTGTACCTCCACATTCTTCGGCCGTTCGCTTCCTCAGGTCTGTACACTGTCTGTGGGAGCGCGGGGTCCAGCCGCCCCATCAAGAGAGTGTTGGGAGTGACTGGGTCGACATCTGCTACATCACTTGAGACGTAACCGAGGGGCTTTGAGTTCAATACTCCCTCGATCTCTGTGAGGACTGTCGTGAGGACTTCTTCCGCCACGGTCTGGGCCCCAAGCACGGCGTACAGGGCTGTCTTTATTGAACGTACTTCTCGTTCCCAGGTTCCCCCGAAGTGAGGGGCGTTCGGGGGGTTAAACTGGAAATCAATCTGAGAGGGAGCGAGGTGGGTCTTAAGTTCTGGGCCCATAGCTTGGAAGCTCTCTCTCAGCTCTCTTTCTCCGCCTTTGAAGTTTGTCCCGTGATCAGACAATAATATAGACGGTTTTCCTTTCCTCGCTGTGAATCTCCGGAAGGCCATAAGGAATGAGTCCGTACTCATGGTTGGAAGGAGTTCTATGTGTATCGCTCGGGTGGTCATGCATTTGAATACAATACCCCACCTCTTCTCCGTCCCTCTTCCTTTCTTCACATACAGCGGGCCGAAGCAGTCCATACCGGTGGAGTGAAAGGGCTTGTCGCCGAGTCGGAGGCGACAGGGGGGTAGGTCAGCCATCCTGGGTATACTGGGCTGTGCTCGCCACTTGCGACAGTCTAGACAGGTCCGCTGGAAGCGTCGTACTGCTTCTCTTCCTTGCAGTATCCAATAGCGACGTCTGATCTCAGCAAAGACTCTCTCTGCCCCAGCGTGGTGCACGTCCTCGTCGTATTTCTTTATGATGAGCTCTGTGACCTTGTGTCGGCTGTTGAGGACTATAGGGAACTTGACGTCATCCGTTAAGTCCGGGGCCCTTCTCAGACGACCACCCACTCTGATGAGATCATGGGCGTCGCGCTCAGGGGCCAAGTGGAGCAGTCTGCTGTCTGACGGGACTGGCTTTGATCCCTGCAGACAGTCTAGCTCGTCGGGGAACGAGTCTCTTTGGGCTCGCTGTAGCAGAAGGAGTTCTGCTTCTTCGTAATTAGCTGCATTAATGTCAGTAGTGGAGGGAACCTCAGGGTGGTGCCACAGGAATGTCTTTAACTGCGCACTCTCAAGGGTGGGGCAGTCGTCTATGTTGGGGTCTGTGGGGACTGGTGTGTGCGTCAACCCACAGAACATAGATTTCTTCATCTCTGCCTCCTCTTGACTAGCCTCCCGTGGGGTGGGGTTAGGCCACTCTTCTTCCGGGAGCTTGAGGAACTCGGGACCGTCACTGTAGATATTGTGACGTGTGAGGTCATCCAGGGACATTCCCCGTGTGATGACGTCTGCTGGGTTCTGTTTTGTGTCCACGTACCTCCAGCATGCTGATTCTGTTAAATCTTGGATCTCTGTGATTCTGACTCCCACGAAGACCTTGTATCTACACGAATCGGACTGGATCCATGTGAGTACGGTCATGGAGTCTGACCACAGGATTGTTCTTTGCACCGGGATGGTGAGTTCACGTTGGATTAACGTGGCGAGTTGCGCTCCTACTAGGGCTGCGCAGAGCTCTAGACGCGGGATCGATTGTTGCTTGCGGGGGGCTATCCTTGAACGAGCCAGGATGAAGGCGGTATGTATTTCTCCTCCCTCCTCTCGGGCCCGCAAGTAGGCCACCGAACCGTAGGCTACTTCGGAGGCGTCGCTGAAGACGTGCAGGTCCATCGGACACGTCTCCAGCCGCACTGTGGGTGGGAAGTAGCTGCGGCGTATGTTGACACCTGGGAGCGAGTTGAGTTCTGTTTCCCACTCTCTCCATGTGGAAGCAAGGTGGTCGGGTATGGGGTCGTCCCAGCCCTGGTCCTTGTCCCACAGCTCTCGCACAATCATTTTTGCCCTGGTGGTGTAAGGTAGAATACATCCCAACGGGTCATATTGTCTGGCAAGTGTTCTGTATACACTCCGTCTGGTGGTCGGTAGTGAAATCGACCTTCCCTGCTCCTTGGTCAGGGGTGTGTGTCTATAATGGAGCGAGTCTGTTTTGAAGCGCCAAACTAGTCCTAATGTCATTTCTTGGGCTTCCCCTGGGATGGTCGCCATCCAGGTCTCGCTGCTTGCTGCCTTGTTCTCTGGGGAGAGGCTGCGCAGTACTTGAGGGTCGCTACTGGCCCACTGCCGGAGATCAAAGCCGCCTTTGATCAGGGAGGCGCGGAGCTTGAGTAGGAAGGCCTCGGCCTCTTCTGGCGTCGAGACGCTCTGCAGACAGTTGTCCACGTAGAAACTCCTCTCTACACTTTGTCGGACCTCCTCGTCGGCTGCTGGGTCCTCTGCGACGTGTTTTTGCAGTGCGAACGTAGCACAGCATGGGCTGCATGTGGTTCCGAAAGGGAGGACTTCCCATTGATAGATGGATGGTTGCTCATCCCCGATCCTCTCTCTCCATAAGAACCGCAGCAGGGGCTTGTCCTCTTCCACTAGTCGCACCTGCAGGAACATCCCTTTGATGTCGCCGCTGATGGCCACCTTGTTCTGGCGGAAACGTAGCAACACGCCTAGTAGAGAGGGGCCGAGTGTTGGACCGGGCAAGAGTTCTTTATTCAGATTTTGTAATCCGATCTGGTAGCTGCAGTTAAACACAATACGATCCTTGCCGTTGTGGTGGACCTTGTGGTGGGGCACGTACCATGATTCGGTCGTCTGATCGGCCTCTTGAATGTCAATTTTCTTTATGTGTCCCGCTGTGATTAGCTTGTCAATCTCAGCGCGGTACACCGTGGCTTGAGCGGGGTCTCTGGCTAGGCGCCGCTCGGTGTTCAGTAGATATCGCTCCGTCGCTTCTTTTGAGGCGTGGAAGGTGGGCATACCCTCTCGCCTCAAGAGTGGAGTTGCGTATCTCATCACTCCATTGACCTCGACTCTCTTTGTCCTCTGCTCGAGGAGGGCTATGGCATAAATGTCTTCCTTGGAACGAATGTGTTTCTTTTCGTTCTTAAAGGGCATTGTCTCTAGTGTCCATAGCCTCTCGACGTGCTGTAAGAGGGTGGTGTCTTCTTCTGTCACTCTGGAGTGGAGGCAGCGAGTGGCTGCTGGGCGGTTGGGAGACCTGGAGAGGGGGCCTTGTAGTGTCCATCCTAGGCGGGTCTCGACTGCTGCTGGACAGCCTCTGGGCCCGATGTGGACCCGGTCCATTGGGACGATGAGGTGTGCGTGGTCGGATCCTATGAGCAGGGTCGGGGTGGCGCCGTCGATGAGCGGTATAGGTAGTTGACGCAGGTGCACGTATTTTTCCATCAGCTTGGAGATGGGGTAGGTGTACCGCGACAGGCCTATGTCTTGGCTGGTGAAAGCGTTAGTGATCCTATACCGCCTCTCTGGCTGCCCGCTTGCTGCGATAGTGAAGGAGACGTTTTCACCCTTTATTGTCTTCAGGTCTCTTCTTATAGTACGAATTGTCATCGTTTCTTCGCTCCCCCGCAGACCCAGCTGGGCTGCAGCGGATGCGAGGAGGAGAGTCTTTTCTGACCCGTCGTCAAGGACGGCGTAGGTGTCCATGACCTTGTCCTCGTAGCTTAATGTCACTCGGACCACTTTCAAGAGCACTCGGGAGCTCCCGCTGCTGGCGGGGTCAATATACATGACGCTTACTCTGGTGCTGCTTGGGGGTGCGAGTTTCTTCCTGTTGCTGTCATGCAAGACGTCCAAGTGGGCGCCGTCACACCGGCTGCTCCTCTTCTTCAAGCGGCACTCGGCTGCCATATGGCTGCGCGCACAGCGGTAACAGCGGCGGTTGGACTTTATCCATTGACTCACCTCGTCGGCGGTCATCTTCTTGAAAGTGTCACATTGTGACAGCCAATGTTCTTTCTCGCAGTACTGGCATACAATCTTCCACTTCTCTTTCGTCGAGGGGGTGTTGTGGTTCTTGTTCCGCGGTACTGATTCGGCTTGGTGCATGACGGTCACCAGCCTGCGGTTATCGTTGGATCTCCGAGGTCCATCTCTGGGGCTTGGTCCACTCCGCACGAACGTATCCAGTCGTAGGCTGCTGACTTCTCTCGCGAGGAAGTCGGCCAGGTCTAGGAGGGATGGCTCGGGACCGTCGGGATCACGGTGGTCTCTTTGCCGCCTGAAGCGCTCTTGTCGGGCTGGAGGAAGCTTCTCTAATATCCTTTCTACATTAGAGTTAGCATACAGTTCGTGTCTACCCTTTTCCTTCTGGGACCCCAGCATCCCTACCAGGGATTGTACCTTGATAGAGAGGTCATCCAATGAGCGATTGTCTGTGGCTGGGGGGAGACGGTCAATATTCCTTATCTCTTGTATCACGTAGTCCCATATGCGTCCATAACGCTGGTCGAGGGCTACTAGAGCCGCGGTGTATGGGGTACTTGAGTTGGAATATGCCAGTGCTATATTATGCGCTCTGGGCACCTTCAGGTGCTTGAGGAGGATAGCATATTTGTACGACTCATCAGGGACGTCGGACATCATAGTCTCTAAGCACATCCGTAATTCCGTGTACTGTGCTCTGTCCTCGTGCGTAAAATCCGGGAACGTCGGTGTGCCAAGGTACGATGCCATGGATGGCTGGCACATCGGTGAGCGTTGGGGGAGAGGCCTCCTGGGCGAGTCTCCCCGTACGTGTCGTCGTGGGCTGGTACTTGGTGGGTACCAAAGCCCGGGTACCCAGGTGCTGTTCCTCGGGGCTGGCTGTGCGTCAAACTCACCCTTGAGTTGAGTCGGGGGTCTGTAACGCGGGGCCTCGGGGGTAAAGTCTGGGCTGTACTGGACCTCCTGGTCCTGTGGAGTACGATGCTGCTGGTGGGCTTGACCTTCCTCCTCTTCCTTTTCCTCTGCTAGGTCTTCTAGATCTTGAAGTCGTCTATTCAGTCTCTCGGCGGCATAGGCCGGTTCTTCCCGGTTGCTGGGTCTCGCATGGACCGGTCGGGGAGGGGGTTCGGAGACGTGAATAGGCTCTTTCTGTTGGCCGGGCTCCGGGTCACTTGGTCGGGTAGGGGAAGGTGCCCTAGACCCTTGTCTTGATGATGCCCTGGAGCTCCGTGCGGAGAGAGGGGGTGTCGCCCTGGCAATCAATTGCTCCATTATCTGCGCTTGTAGCCGGTCGCGCTCTGCTTCGCGCTTGATGTGAGCGAGGTCGCGCTCTGCTTCGCGCTGGGCTTGGGCTGCGTCGCGCTGTGCATTGGCGGCGTCGCGCTGTGCATCGGCGGCGGCGCGCTGGGCATCGGCGCGGTCTCTTTCAATATTCTCTTCCGTCTGGAGGCGTCTGGTCTCCAGGCGTATGCGGTCGTCTTCACTCCTTTGCTGCGCCTGGAAGCGCTCTCGCTGGGTTGCAGAGTGTTCGCGTTCACTAAGGGCTTGCGCTTGGAGTTGCGCGTGAAGGCGCTCTCTTTGGTCTGCAGATTGTTCGCGCTCACTCAGTTGTTGAGCCTGCAGGCGTTCTCTTTCCATGGTAGAGTGTTCACGCTCACTTAGCTGTTGCGCCCGGAGGCGCTCTTGTTCCATGGAAGAATGTTCGCGCTCGCTAAGCGTCTGTGCTTGGAGTCGATCGCGTTCAGTGGAGGCTGCCAGGGTGGCGATGAATGCCTGCGCCAGCATCTTGTCCGCCTCGCTGGGGGAAGACACTGATGGAGGTGATCGGCTTCTGACAGTGCTCGTTGGAGATCCGTTCTCCTGGTGCGCTCCGAGGAGGTCTATCTCCTGGGCGCGCTTCTCTTCTGGTAGTGGGTCGGGTTCCGTCCCTGGAGCGCTTTCTTTATCCTGGAGCTCTCCGGGGACCGTCCCGTTGACGTTGTCGGGGGGTATAGTCATGTCATGTCCCTCCTGGTCCCCCCCGTGAGCTTGGTCAGTTACGTTAGAACCCACTAGGGTCTCTACTGGCAAGGTCGCCTGGTCGGTAGGGTTTGACATGCTTTTACTATCCGCTTTTCCCGCATTTAACGTCTGTATAAAGCTAGGTATTAGACTGGCAGCGTAGTCCTCTAGGTAAGGAGGTGGCTGACGTCTGCGCTGCGGGCGTTCTAGCTTAGGAGAGCCGTTTGTGGAGTGTTCACCGCTGGCCATGGTTAATATCAATATTATATTTAGATATTACACTGATATTCATCCGGCTCGAAGGACCAATTGTAACTGAGGGGTACAATTCCCTGACTGTATTGAGAGTATGGTATCATTAAACCACTACTTAGTTATGTACTTTAATTACTGGCCATACAGTACACGGTATATATGGTGAACACCCACACAAGAATACGGCTTAACAAAGAAAGTTATATTTAGAAGTATTTATTATTAGAGCAGCAACAATAGGTTACAATATTGAGTATTATGAATTGCGCTTATATGGCGAAGAACACTTAAGTAGGTCAAGAGCGTAAGTCCATGAGCATAATAAGATGGGTATAATTGACACCACCTGTAGCATAAGAATTACATAAGGCACACTCGTAGTCAGCTGGAGATACTAAGGGGGTTCCCTCCGGTTGTAAGCCAGCAGGGGAGAGGAATGGTCGGGAGCAAAGTCTGGATCAACGAGGAATAAAGAGACTCCAGATACAGGAGACAGTGCAATAATCCTTTGGTCCGTAGACAAAGCAACAGCTATACTCCGGTATGCAAGACAGCATGGATGAAAGCTAGCCAGCCTCTGTGGGTCCTAGAGGCGGGCTCGACGGTGCTCCTCACAGGGTAGATCCCACACAGCAGTGGGGTAGACGGTTCTCTGCTCCAGCAGCCACAGTACCAAAGCAATATAATCCAGCCGGAAAAGGCTCTGCATTCGCCGGTGTAGGTTCTCCGGTGTACATATCCAACGGTTCTCGTCTAGGACTCCTCGGATGGCGGCACGAGTTTAGGCCGCCCAGCCTGGATAAGTGCACTAGCTCGGTACGACGAACCGGTGGTAATGCTGGTCACTGTAGAACGGTAGCCGCACGATACACTATAAATAATAGACTATTACTTTACAATAGAATAAGTCGAACTCGACGATACAGCGTTAAACTCTGACACTTTTGCTATCTATTCGCACGCGGTTCTCAAGGCTCTATTTAGGGGCAAAAGGGGCCCACTTCACGGCACGTTGTATCGTGGTGAAGGCTTCAACGTTTTGGGTCAACTCACTTTTAGGCTAAGTGCTAAGTGCTGCTGTATCCACCTGCGCCGTATTTATATGTAAGGTGAATAATCTAGTGCCAACCTCAGTTCTGTCTCGTATTACTGCGCAAACCTGGACATGTTGAGACATGTCTTAGCGGTAGCTTTGAACTTGCCATTGGGGGTATGGCCGTTGGCGCCTAGGGGTCGCTGTCCAATAGGAGAACGAATATTATGGTCTGGCCTATAATATAAAGGGATATTCCGTGTATATGTACAAATAATATACAAGGGATATCAGACGATATACAAATATTATACAATATATCTCAAGTAATAAATATATATATTCGGTTTAATCTGACCCTTTGTAACAGTTGCCGTTTCTTGCCTGGACACGCTACTATTCCCAAATCAAATCTATATAATGGGTATTATGTTCCATCATGAATCCATGAAAGGGGGGGAGGGGTCGTTTCTGATTATTTGATTGCCAGTAACGGCATTCGTATTGAACACTAAAAACGCTTATCAGCCCGATCGGTATAAGAGCATTGCACGATCAAGCTAAAATTGACGTCAGATAGACCTTACCTGTGATCGGGAGTATTCAAAAAATAATATTCTAATTGTTTGATCGCCATCTGGTACATCCGATGTCCATTTGGTCCACGGCATAACCCACCACAACATATGGATCAGGGATATTTGACGTGCTTCAATGGAACCGGGAGAACCGCTCGACTGGCCCGACCCAGAAAACTGCACCCGGAGACATTTGACCGTTGCACAGGCCAAGATATAAGGTGCTCAATACCGCCGTCTAGCTGGATGTGGCCGGTATTGCACTTTGGCGAACTCAGACTCATTCCCTATGGCAGTGGTTCTCAACCTGTGGTGGTACTCGGAGGGTTCCCTGAAATCTCAATGTTTTTCAAAAATCAAAAATCAAAATACTAATACTACAACGAATGAAAATAAGCTTGAGATAATTGAAATTGGGGTTTAAAATAAGTTGTACATTTATTTGGTTGTTTTTAGATTTAGAAACTAAATAAATGTTTGTTTCTGAGTCTGACGTTGTTTCTGACGGACTCTAGTACCTGTGGCGCATGCACAATTAGCTAACGTTACAAGCAAGCTAGTGATGACTAGCCGAGGTCATAAAGTTGCTCAAAACGGGAGATATTCGAAAGAGAATAGTGGAGGAGAATATTTTTTTAACCAGAAGATTTCTTCACAAGAAAACATGATGCACTGAATAAGTTTCAAGTTTCAAGTTTCAAGTTTCTTTAATAGTTGTCATACAGAAGTACAGAATACTTTTGTACAAAATGCTTCTTACTGTTGCGCTCCAGAGACTGTGCATGACAAGATAAGTATGAAATAAAAACATAGTAAAAATTAGAAGTAAAAAAAGAGGTCACAGTGTTCAGTTTTGACATATGTACAATGTTCGTAGACGTAGTTACCATACAATATACAATACTGTGCAGTGTACTAATATACAATACAATATAGTGCAAGGCATAAATGGACGAGGTGCAGTTTAGGTACAATTCACAGTAGGTGTACGAGTTGTAGTGCAAATCCTTTATCAATAAATATAAAGTGTAAGTGTGTTTGTGTGATCTAAAGTGTGGAGAGTGGGTGCTGCAGTGTGTTGTTTGTTTGAGTGAGTGTGTGCGTGTGGGTGTGTGTGCTGTGTGCATTTGATGGTTGTTGCATAGTGATTATTGTTCGTTTAGCGATTATTTTCGTTTAGCAGCCTGATGGCCTGGGGATAGAAGCTCCTTCTGAGTCTTTCTGTGCTCGCCATAAGACTCCGGTATCGCTTGCCTGACGGCAGCAGTTCAAAGAGGCAGTTGTTCGGGTGGCTCGAGTCCTTAATAATTCTCTTAGCCTTCCCCTTGCACCGCTTGTTGTAAATGTTCTGGAGGGTGGGAAGCCCCCCTCTAATTGTGCGTTCGGCTGAACGTGTCACTCTTTGTAGTCTGCTGCGGTCTTGTGCAGTGCTATTCCCAAACCAGGAGGTGATGTTGCCGGTCAGGATGCTCTCTATTGTACATGAGTAGAAGTTCCTAAGGATCTTCTGACTGACTTGGAACTTCCTTAGGCGCCTGAGGAAGTAGAGGCGTTGTCGTGCCTTCTTCACAACACTGTCAATGTGTGTGGTCCATGTCAAGTCCTCGGATATGTGGGCTCCGAGGTACTTGAAACTGTTCACTCTCTCAACTGGTGCCCCGTCGATGCTGAGGGGGCTGTAGTCCTTGACCCCCGACCTCCTGAAGTCCACAATCATCTCTTTTGTTTTGCTGACGTTCAGGGAGAGGCAGTTCTCCTGACACCACTGTGACAGGTTCTCTACCTCTTCCAGGTAGGCCCTTTCGTCGTTGGCAGAGATCAGGCCCACCACTACTGTGTCATCAGCAAATTTGATGATGGTGTTGTTGTTCCGCTGTGCTACGCAGTCATGTGTGTACAGGGAGTAGAGGAGGGGGCTCAGAACACAGCCCTGGGGGGCCCCTATGTTGAGCGTGATGGATGAGGAGGTGCAGTTGCCGGCTCTTACCACCTGGGGTCTGCCCGTCAGGAAGTCCAGGACCCACTGGCACAGGTCATAGTTCAAGCCCAGGTCCCTGAGCTTGGCTATGAGTTTGGAGGGGACTATGGTATTGAATGCTGAGCTGTAGTCGATGAACAGCATTCTCACATAGTTCCCCTGCCTCTTGTCCAGATGTGATGCTGCTGTGTGCAGCACATGGGCTATGGCGTCCTCCGTGGACCTGTTGGGGCGATATGCAAATTGCAGAGGGTCCAGGTTGATGGGGAGGGAGGAACAGATGTAGCCCTTCACTAGCTTCTCAAAGCACTTCATGGCTATGGAGGTGAGGGCTACAGGGCGGTAGTCGTTGAGGCAAGCGGGCGTAGATTTTTTGGGTACAGGGATGATGGTGGACTTCTTCAGACAGGTGGGGATGACGGCCTGTTCTAAGGACAGGTTGAAGATGTCAGTGAATACCGGGGCCAGTTGGTCGGCACAGACTTTTAGGACGCGGCCGGGGATGCCGTCCGGTCCTGCTGCCTTCCTGATATCCACTTTTTTAAAGATCCGTCTCACCTCATGCTCTGTTACCCTGAACACTGAGTCTCCATCAGCAGACCCCCCCCCCCCCATTGCCGTGGTTTGTAGGCTGGTGTTGTTATTCACAGCCTCAAACCTCGCATAGAAGGAGTTGAGATCATTTGCTAAGGAGATGTCACTGTTCAAGCGCAAGTCCACGATTCAATCCTGCTGTACAACCACAGCCAAATCACAGGAAGCCTCGTATCGTGCCAGGCTGCCAGCCTCCGCATAGTAAAAGCTGGTAAGTAGCCACACACTATACCGAGTGATGAACACTCGTTTCTCAAAGCCTTCCGTCTCTTCTAAAATGGACTACAAGTGTTTTGTTGATTTACATCCACATCACTATTCATTCATCATTATGCTGTTACCGCTGTCGGATTAGACTTTATTTGATTGGAACAAGATCCCTCTGGAAAGAGTCAGGATTTGATGCAGGATATCGGCGATATTACGCTAATTACATTTTTATTTTAACTAACCCGGCCGCAAATTACCCACAAACAATAAAAATATTTTTGTTTAATCGCCACCGCGGTTGACCGCAGGCACTCGCCCACTATGGATCAGCCCGCGCAAAACTAGTGTGTGTGTGTGTGTGTGTGTGTGTGTGAGAGAGACAGAATGAGGGGGAGAGAGAGGGGGGAGAGAGAAAGGGAAGGAGAGAGAGGGAGAGAGAAAGAGATAGAGGGAGAGAGAAATAGAGAAGGAGAGAGAGAGGGGGGAGAGAGAGATGGAGAGGGAGAGACACAGTGGGGGAGAGAGAGAGAATCTGACAGACAGACAAAGAGACACTTATGTATTTGTTTGAACTATATTCGCCTGTTACACTTTGTGCATGTGTGAGAGAGAGAGGGATAGTGTGTGTGAGAGGGAGAGGTAGAGAGAGTGTGTGTGAGAGAGAGAGAGTGTGAGAGAGAGAGGGAGAGAGAGATGGAGTGTTCATTCAGAGAGTGTTTGAATTAAGTACATTTGCTGAAATACAGTTGTTCTAAATTTTCTCACTTGCTATGTGAGGATGTTAGTTATTATGTTCTCAATGCCCCTTGCATTTTATGAGAATTGTGTGGAAGAGTTTGCTAGTTCTAGTACCCCTTTCGTACATTGTGGCTGTGTCTGACAAAAGTTAACAATAAATAATGTTATTAGGAATAAATTTGCCTCCTGTGTGAACTATGCATAGCTGAATAGAGTTAGACTGTATTTTAACGTCAGTCATATGGTGGTACTTGGAGAGCCAGCTACGCTCTCAAGTGGTACTTGGTGTAAAAAGGTTGAGAACCACTGCCCTATGGTAACACCAAGGTCCCTGGATGAATAATGAATACATTTACATTACATTTACATTTAGTCATTTAGCTGACGCTTTTATCCAAAGAGACTTACAAGTTCTGTACGACAAGTCATCAGGAAGGGCACAACTCCATCAGCTGAGTAACAATGTTCATCAAAGTGTTGAGTGTTACAGTGTAGGTTCGTTTATTAGGACAAGTGCATGACAGTAAACAGTACATTTTTTTTCCCCACTTTTTCTCCCATTTTCAATTTTTCTCCCATCCCAATTTCGTATCATCCAATTCAACCCTCCCCTGTCTCGAACGCTGTTTCTTGCCTCCCACAAGCCGGCTGCAATGTGGACTAAGTCATACATAGCACGAGTCCCCTCCGATACTCGAGGTAACAGCAGTGGCATCTTTTCACCTGCGAGGCGTGATCTTTCAGCGTCAGAGGTCTGCACTTTGGAGGGGTGCCGCCCCCATCGCTTCCTGATTCTACTGCGCAGGCGCACCAACCGACCTGTAGGAGTCGCTGTCCACAACGCCCGATCCCCACCCATCAGTTTCCCACCCCCTAATACTGCCAATGTGTATTAGTACGGACGACCAGCTAAATTGAAAGCAATGTGGAGCGCTGGGCTCGAACAGGCGAACCCAGCGTCTCCAGTATTCGTGGTGAGCGCCTTGCCCACTGCACCACGTAGCCGCCCTAAACAGTAAATCTGTTATAAAAAAAGTTTGAATACATTTATATATATTTTTTCAGATAATGGTTGAAGAGGTGCATCTTTAGTCGACAGCGAAAGATTGGACAGGTTTCGGCTGTCCTAACTGGGGTGGGTAGTTCATTCCACCATTGTGGGGCAAGGACTGAGAATAGGCAACTTCTCTTTGATGACCCTCCCGGAGCTCGGATAGGAGTAGGTCTGAGGCGGCCAGAAGATGCAGAGCGTAGGGGTCTTGAGGGTGTGTAGTTAGACCATTGACCGGAGGTAGGCGGGAGCGGTTCCCTTTGCCGCACGGTATGCCAGGTCGAGGGCCTTGAAGCGGATTCGTGCAGCAATGGGGAGCCAGTGCAGGTCCCTAAGAAGTGGGGTGACATGGGCCGACCTCGGTAGGTTTGAGATCAGGCGGGCCGCTGCGTTCTGAATGAGTTGAAGAGGCTTGGTGGCAGTGGCCGGGAGGCCAGCAAGCAGTGCGTTGCAGTAGTCGAGGCGCGAGATGACTGTTGATTGGACGAGGAGTTGGGTGGCTTCTTTTGTCAGGAAGGGGCGGATCCTTCTGACGTTGCTCAGGAGGAATCTGCAGGTTCTGGTTGTCGCTGCGATGTGAGCAGAGAAGTTCAACTGGTTGTCAAGGACAACACCAAGGTTCTTGGCGGTTGGTGATGCGGTCACAGCTGCATTCTTGACTGTGATGGTAAGGTCGGTCAGGGGGGAGGATTTGGCCGGCAGGTGGAGCAATTCTGTTTAGCTTAGGTTCAGTTTGAGGTGGTTGGTCGTCATCCAGGCGGAGATGTCGGACAGACAGGCTGAGATCCGCTCAGAGACGTGGATATCTGAGGGAGGGACGGAGAGGAAGAGTTGAGTATCATCGACATAACAATGATACGAGAAGGCATGAGACGTGATAATGTTACCCAGTGATTTAGTGTAGAGGGAGAAGAGAAGGGGTCCTAGGACCGAGCCCTGGGGGACACCCATCCGCAGGGGGCAGGTGGCCGACAGGGTCCCTCTCCATGACACTTGGTAGGAGCGGTCATTGAGGTATGATGTCAGCCATGTCAGCGCATAGCCAGCCACTCCCATTCCTGCAAGGGCCGTGAGGAGGATCTGATGGTTGACTGTGTCGAAGGCTGCAGATAGACCTAGGAGAATCAGGACAGAGGAGAGGCCTTTCGCTTTTGCTAAGTTAAGTGCCTCTGTGACCGCAATGAGGGCCGTTTCTGTGGAGTGGCCAGTCCGGAAGCCTGACTGATTAGGGTCTAGGAGGTCATTCTGTAAGAGATAAGCAGTAAGTTGGTTGGATACAGAGTTAGAATCTTTCCTCCAGTGATGTAATTGGATGATTTAGAATACATGTATTGTGGTAATAAAAGCTCAATTAAATGATTAAATGATAAAAAATAAATAACAATCCCTATTGCAATCCTACTGCTATTGTTACATTTCCATAATTCTATTGAACTTAATACAACACAATGATTCACTGTCCTCCGATGACATCACTGGACGACAAATTCAAACTCATTAACTGTCAAACTAACTATTATTTATTGTTGGTTTTATTTATTTCCGTTTTTATTTCCGTTTTATTTACAGCTTAGTGAGGCAGCTGCGCACAGTGCACACACACATACTGTATTCGTGCAAAATTAATCGTTCCAACAACAGTAGGCTTATCCTAATGCCTTGTTTTATTAGGTATTGTCATGTACAGAGGTCTAACGACCGCACAGAATAGTATATGGAGCAGGCTGCACATGAGCAGAAACAGCCTCTCTCAGTAAAAATGCTTTTCAAAACAGTCCCGGGTAGGCAGGTAGTAAACAAAGACGTTTTCAAATGGTAAATTAAGTTTATTACAGTGGGGCTTCCAACCCACGGCCTTTTCCCAAAGGGAAAAGGGATGTTGTCATTGGGGATTTCAACCCAGATCACACAAAGGGAAAAAGGTAAGGGGAGGACAAACACGGTACACATACAGACAAACAGCAACACTAGGAATCAAATGATAAGGCCAATCATATAGATGTGCTCCCCCATGAATGTGTCAATTTACACAGAGGCCAATCTATATATATATATATATATATATATATATATATATATATATATATATATATATATATATATATATATATATATATATATATATATATATATATATATATATATATATATATATATATATATATATATATATATATATATATATCTATAGGCTACCTGGTAGCAACGCTAGCATAGACACCTACCAGGTAGCAGTGTGAACAGAAGGAACACACAGTCCCATATAATTATGGAGACAAGGCCAATATAATACAACAGGGAAAAATAGAGCACAGTTCCACCACAGCCCACAGGTGCAATCAAGCAGGTGCAATCAGCTCAATCAGGGGGATGAGTGGTATCTGGGAAGGGAGAAAGAGAAACAGGATTAGCAGATGACACATCACACAAGCCAAAATAACATAACACATACTAATTATACTAACCTGATGTTCACATGGTCTTCCAAATACAGTAATAATGATAATGACCAACCCACGTACATCACACCTCCCCCCATAAGAGCGAACCCGCAGGGTTAGCAAAACATTATCACTTATTATTAACCAACATCCGATTAGCACCACCAGAACAGAATAAATAAACAACACCCTCCCAATACCACATGCATCAGCCGTCAGAACGGGGCCGGTGCATTCCTCCTACCGAGGCCATAACGGGAACAAGACAGGCACCGTCATTACGTTCACCCTCCTGTAGTACAAAAAGAACGGAGAGACACATTAGCCATGGGAGTTAGAAGGCAAGGAGAGTCCCAGGGACCATGGCCAGGTGAAGCTAGCCCCCTTTTTCTTTTGTCAGGGCACATAGCCACTCTCCCCACAACCTCCCTCATCGCCACCGGACACCGACACGCGAACCGCTTACCGGGGTGCGCACTCCCAACATCAGCACTATGCGTCCTGCAAGGCACAATAGAACACAACCCAGCATGTGAACCAACAACCCTGTCACATCCCAACTCCGACGAGACGCGGGCAGAACCTTTCACTAGCCTATTCACATGACACCAGCGTGTCCTCCTCCGCCGCCCGGGCGTATGCAACATATACTTAGTGGCAGACACCTTTCCTTTTACCACATAAGGTCCTGAGAACCGGGCAGTGAGCACAGTACTAGGCGTGGGCAGCACAATAAACACCTCATCCCCCGCCTCAAAATGCTGCGCCACCGCCAATTTGCAAAACTCACCACAGACAGAGTCACCCAACGCTAGACCCTGGTCTCGCTTCCGCTCCTGTCCCCTAGGGACAGCACAAATAGAAGGGACATTGGGGTGATTATCAATCAATGCATCACACAATGAGTTAATAAATGGAGCGTCTCCAACCTCCAACACAGGGACGACCTTACCCCCAGCGATATCATTCCCCATGACGAAATCCACCCCCCTCACGGGAAAACATGGGCGAACCGCGACCGGAAAACAACCTGTGATCAGTCCAGACTGCACATGCACCTTATGCAACGGCACGCGCACACACCCCATGTCAATACCTCTCACCAATTCACTCGACTGACAGGAGTCCACATCCAATGGTAATACATCAGCCAGGATGAACGATTGAGAGGCTCCTGTATCACAGAGTATTCTCACCTGTTGGTAGTCCCCAACTTTACCCAACAGGGACACATAACCATCAAACAAAAAGGGTTCAAAAGAGCTATGCTGGTCAGGACATGACACCGTACCAATCAACCCCACCCCTTTTGGTTCCTGGGCTGACTCCCTGGTCTCCTGTCGATCCCTTAGCGCATGACAGTCCTTCACAAAATGCCCTTCTTTCTTACAATAATGACACACCTTTTCAGACGGCGGTGAGCGTGGTCGGAATGCTCGCTCGTCACCCAAGGCCCTTCTATACGGCGGTGAGCGAGGTCGGAATGGTCGCTCGTCACCTCCCCGATACGGCGACCCCGACGGAGAAAACGCGCCCCCTCCTACATACACATCATCTCGTACAGAAATATTTTTGTGGATCAATGCTAACTCGTCACACAAAACTGCAGCTTCTTGGAGGGTAGAAACCTTTCGCTCCTCTAAATACACTATCATGCGTTCGGGCACACATTTTTTAAATTGTTCAATGAGGATTAACTCGCTCAAAGCCTCGACCCCATCCACTTTACATGCTTCACACCAACGAGTGAACATCGTCCGTTGTTCATGGGAAAATGCCACATGTGTTTGCGAGGGAGCTTTACTTAGTGCCCTAAACCGTTGCCTATACGCTTCCGGCACCAGTTCATATACGCGCAAGACAGCACTCTTCACTTTCTCATATACCATGCTGTCCTCATTCGATAATGACTGGCATGCCTCCTGAGCCCTACCCGTGAGTCTATATCGCAATAATAGTGCCCACTGGTCCTTCGGCCACTGCGAAGCCCACGCTACCAGCTCAAAAGTAGAAAAATATGTTTCCACCTCAGACTCCCGAAAAAGGGGAACCATAGAAATATGCTGCCCAATATTAAAAATGCCCTGGTAACCTTCAGATGAGGGAGAAGAAGAGCCACCACTATCCAATTCCATCCTCCTTATTGTAATCTGGAGCACTCTATCCTTCTCCTCTTTCTCCCCCTGGAGCACTCTCTCCTTCTCCTCTTTCTCCCCCTGGAGCACTCTCTCCTCCCTTCTCTCTCTTTCCAGACTGTCTCTCTCCTCTTTTCTCTCCTCTCTGTCTCTCTCCTCTTTTCTCTCCTCTCTGTCTCTCTCCTCCCTTCCTCTTCTCTCCTCTCTGTCTCTCTCCTCCCTTCTCTCTTCCCTGTCTCGCATAGCAGCTCTCTCCTCTGAAACAGAGGCACGTCCTGAGTGTACAGAATTATCACTGTCAATCTCCTCAGCCTTGGCACTGCTACCCCTCCGTTCCTGTATAGCACCACTGGTTCCCTCACTAGACTCATCAGACGCCTCGCCATGCGTGACGTCCTCCGAGTCATTTCCCTCGGCTATGGGCAAACTGAATATCTCCTTATCTACTAACCCAGCGAGCACAATTGCTTTTACCTCCTCTTTACTCTTTGAACTTTGGACCGTAATGCCATAATGCTTGGCGACCCCACACAATTCCGCTTTCGTGCAGACATCAATCTGATCCCTCGTAGGATCCGCCACAAAAAAATCCAAAGTAAAAGCCGTCCCAGCCATAGTCCTTACAGAATATGACTACACCACAAATAACCTACGCATATATAGTACAATAATAATAAACGAATCACAGGTGCCAAAAAAAATAGCCCCTCACCTATTCCACAATATCCGTGCGTAACACATTTAATCATTACATTCCGCAGTATACAATTCAACCACTCTGATTTAATGCCCACATCTACCATTCATGAAAACAATAAATGCTGGTCTAACCATCTAACTAGGATCACCTACGTCACTCTAGCATACCCCAGCTAAACTACTCCCCTGCCGGGATGAGGTCTACACATATCTTCAGTCGCTTACCGATTTCATTGCGCGCTCCACCGGAATTACGACGCGTGCCCCCCACCCACTAACCAAGTAGGCGATCCCCCTGTTACCTATGTGGCAGAAAAAACAGATTAGTTCAAGAGTATCACATACAACAATGGTTTACATCAATCAAACTGTGTAGCACGGACAATGGAAACACACTACCTTACCCATGAGAAAAACGCAACCTACCTGACATGCTCCAATCGATAAGTCCACATGTCACATACCAACAAGGAACTATACAATTGCGCAAACTAACGAGCCCCCATGTCATGTACAGAGGTCTAACGACCGCACAGAATAGTATATGGAGCAGGCTGCACATGAGCAGAAACAGCCTCTCTCAGTAAAAATGCTTTTCAAAACAGTCCCGGGTAGGCAGGTAGTAAACAAAGACGTTTTCAAATGGTAAATTACGTTTATTACAGTGGGGCTTCCAACCCACGGCCTTTTCCCAAAGGGAAAAGGGATGTTGTCAGTGGGGATTTCAACCCAGAACACACAAAGGGAAAAAGGTAAGGGGAGGACAAACACGGTACACATACAGACAAACAGCAACACTAGGAATCAAATGATAAGGCCAATCATATAGATGTGCTCCCCCATGAATGTGTCAATTTACACAGAGGCCAATCTATATATATATATATCTATAGGCTACCTGGTAGCAACGCTAGCATAGACACCTACCAGGTAGCAGTGTGAACAGAAGGAACACACAGTCCCATATAATTATGGAGACAAGGCCAATATAATACAACAGGGAAAAATAGAGCACAGTTCCACCACAGTGGCAACCACAGGCAACCTCCAACACCGTGATCACTGGCAAGTGACACAATAAGGCGCCCCGTGTGTGTGTCATCTTCCAGTTTATATCCACTCATCCACTTGACTGCCCACAGGTGCAATCAAGCAGGTGCAATCAGCTCAATCAGGGGGATGAGTGGTATCTGGGAAGGGAGAAAGAGAAACAGGATTAGCAGATGACACATCACACAAGCCAAAATAACATAACACATACTAATTATACTAACCTGATGTTCACATGGTCTTCCAAATACAGTAATAATGATAATGACCAACCCACGTACGTCACAGGTATTATAGTAGTAAGTCCTACTGTAGAACATGACATCTTACTGTGAAATCTCATTTAGTAGTGTCAATACTGAATGACTGTGCGCTTGGCTCTCAAGGCACGTCCTGCTCCGTCTGTGGTCATGAACCAGGGGGGCAGCTCATATAAGATAAGATATTCCTTTATATTAGCAATCTCCTAATAAAACAAGTCATTAGAATAATAGAATGTACTGTAGCTGGAACGATTCATTACACACGTGTACCCTCTATATAGGCATGAACCAGTCTTCCCTGTCCCGCCTACAGCTAGTACAAAACACTGCTGCCAGACTGTTGACTGTAACCCATAAGAAAGACCACATCACCCCTGTCCTTGCCTCCCTTCATTGGCTTCCAATATGCTACAGAAGACATTTTAAGGTTCTCCTAAAGCCCTTAATGGTCAGCCCCCCTCCTACATCTCAGACCTCCTATCCCCCTATTCCAACACCAGGTCCCTCAGGTCAGCCGATCAGAGGCTCCTGATAGTCCAGAGGTCTAGCCTTAAGCTCAGGGGGGGCCGTGCCTTTGCTGTCACAGCCCCTGAACTGTGGAACAGCATCCCCACCTCCATTAGGCTTGCCCCCTTGACAGACGCCTTCAAATCTAGACTCAAAACCCACTTCTACCTATTAGCTTTTCCCGATGTTCACTGACTCATGCCCTGTTTTCCTGTGTGTTTGCTTGTGTGTCCTCCCGTAAAACTGAGATGTGATTGTTGTCTATATATTGTCTAGATCAGTGGTCACCAACCTGTCGATTGGCCAAATGTACATACGATCTAGCAGATGGCAATCAAATAATAGGAATATTCTTTTTGGAATCTCATCGGCCACAGGTAAGAGCATTTTAACGTCAATTTCAGCTTGGTTGTGCATTGCTTTCATAGCCATCGCCCTGATCAGCGTATGCTGTTGTACTAACAAATGCCGTTATTGACAATCAATTAATCAGAAACGACCCCCCCCCCCTTTCATGCATGCATGATGGAATATAATATACCGATCATATGCATTTGAATTTTTTATTGTAGCGCGTATAGGGACGAAATGCCAATGGATTAAGTATAATATGCGTCGCAGGCTATTACTAGCCTCCCAGGAATTACCCTAGACCACTCTAAAACCATACTTATATTCACCACGGTATAAAACGAGAATGTATGGATGGAGAAAAGATTCCATTTTCACATCTTGAACGATAGATACTCGATAGACTCTCAAATGGGCCATAGTATTGCATATATAGCTATAATATTTAAATAGTTATAGCCCTGCAAACAAGGTGAGCGACTCCCACCGTTTACAGCGGTGGCGGTAGCTACTACAGGATGAGGCTAATCCGTGGCGTCCAATGAGTTAAGAATGAGTGACGTTCTTCATTCATAGGAACCCAGCTGCAATGATTTTGGCCACTTATGGAGACCGTTTCACACGTTCAGGAATCCGGAGGCGGATTTTTGTAAAATGTGTTAGTACAAACGTTTTACAAAGATAGTTATAAAGATACTTACGAACATGTTTGAGAATGAGGTCCATTGTTTTTTGGTGAGTAACTCATCAAAACTGATGAGCTTTGGAACTATCCCCAAACCATAACTTGTAATGACCAACCAAAT